>NW_007726400.1:525334-551806 GCF_000696425.1 Galeopterus variegatus | reverse complement strand
AAAAAAAAAAAAAAAAAAAAAAAAAAAAAAAAAAAAGCGTAGTATTGACATGTCAACAGACAGACCAGTGGAACTGAATATAAAATCCAGAAATAGACCTAAGTACAGAAGGAAATTTGGCGTACAATAAAGGATGCATCTCAAAGCAGTGGGGAAAAGACAAACTTTTAAATAAATATTGTTGAGACATCTGTGAAGCCACATGGAAAAAGATAACATCAGATTATTCTTCTCATATACCAGAATAAATGATAAATGGGTAAGAGAGCTAAACATGAAAAATGAAAACATACAAAATACTCATACTAGAAGGAAAACTGAGTGCATGTCTTTATAACCTTGGAGTGGGGAAAACATTTATAACTTTAAAAATCAGAAGCAATAGAAGAAAAGATTGATAACTATTACCACGTAAATGTAAACATGCTTTCACAAAAGAGAGAAAGAGAGAATGACTGTAAATACTCAAAAGACAAATTAACACAGTGGGAAAAGATATTGACAACTTGTATCACTGAGGGCTAATACTCTTTGATGCTCAACCATTATCATATTAAGGGAAATGCAAATTAAAATTACCCTGAGATAACATTTTTCTCCTATAAAATTTGAAAAACTCCAAAAGTTTGACAACATATTCTAATGATGAGATGTGGGGGTGTCAGGCTCTCTCATACACTGTTCCTGGAATGCAAAATGATACAATCTTTATGGACAGCAATTTGGCAATATCTAGCAAGATTGAAAATGCATTTACCCTTTGATTTAGCAATCCTACTTCTAGGACTCTACCCCAAAGACTGACTGGCAAAACCAAGAAATGGCACACAAACAAGGTGACTCATTGCAACACTAAAAGACTGGAAACAACCCAAATGTTGTTTGGGAACTGGTTGAATGTTGCAACTACACAATGAAGTACTAGATAAATGTAAAAGGCAGTGAGAAACTCTACTTACATCCATGGAGTGATTTCAGGATTTATTGCTAAATGGAAAAAAGCAAGGTGCAGAATAGCACATAGTGTGCTATCCACTGGGTAAGAAAAGTGTGGAAATATGAATATATAACTGTATTTCCTTATACTTTCATAAAGAAACTATAAAAACACAAATGGCTACCTCGCAGTCTTTCCTAATCTTTTTTCTCCGGAGGAAATCTTGAAATGACTTTTAGGTCTCAGAGAACCCTTGTATAAAAATTATACCTATAACTCATGGTACATTAGCATGATTAGTAGGATTCAGCTATAATCATCCAGTAATAATCAATAATGCAGTTCTAAGCAGCGAACATTTTTTTTCCTGTGGATTGCGGATTTTGCTTAGTTTAGTAGCACACTTTTTGTGTGGTTCCTCCAATCCACAAAAGATATCAATTCCAATGCAAGTCAGTAAAGTAGGTTTTTATTTTAAAACTTTTCTACTTGATTATTTTACATTAACCCCCCAAATTCAATGCCTTATCACAAATTTCTACTATACAAGATGTTAATGAGGTGTGACATGTAGTACATGTGTTTTCTCCACTGAAAACTAAAAATGACTTTTTAGCCAAATTTTCTTGGGAAAAAAATGATTAATTAGCTTACCTTTCTTGAAATTAATCTATTTCTTTCCTTTTCACAAAAATTTTTAAACAGCTTTATCAAAGTATAATTTACCTATCATACAATTCACCAATTAAAAGCGTACAATTCAATTGTTTTTAGTATATTCACCGATATGTGCATCTATCACCACAGT
Organism: Galeopterus variegatus; assembly: GCF_000696425.1. Taxonomy (NCBI): domain Eukaryota; kingdom Metazoa; phylum Chordata; class Mammalia; order Dermoptera; family Cynocephalidae; genus Galeopterus; species Galeopterus variegatus. Next base: position 550,061 of record NW_007726400.1, on the reverse strand, counting down.
CAGTTTTAGAATATTGTCATCACTTCAAAAAAAGAACAAACCCATATCCTTAGACATGACCCCCTTTTCTCCCTGTCCACCTCAGCCCAAGGCAACCACTAATCTCCTAAATAGAATCTTATAATATGTGGCCTTTTATGACAGGCTTCTTTCACTTTGCATAATGTTTACAAGTTCATCCATGTTGTAGCGTGTATCAGTACTTCATTACTCCTTACAGTCAAGTAATATTCCATTGTATGGATATGGCATACCACATTCTGTTTATAGATTCATCAGTTGACAGGCATTTGAGTTGCTTTTACCTTTGGCTATTATGAATGCTGATGCTATAAACATTTGTTTAAAAGTTTTTACATGGACTTAGGTTTTAAATTATCTTCAGTATATACCCAGGAATGAAATCGCTGGGTCGTATGTTAACGTTATCATCATTGAGGACCATTTTGCATTACCACCAACAGTATATAAGGGCTCTGACTTTTCCAGGTCTTCTATAATGCTTGCTACCTGGATTTTGATGATAGCCCTACTAGTGGGCGTGAAGTGGATGTGAAGTGGTATCTCATTGTGGTTTTGATTTGGATTTTCCTGAAAACTAATGACGCCAAATATCTTTTCATGTGCTTGTTGGCCATTTCTATATCTTCTTTGGAGAAATGTCTGTTTAGAACATTTGCCCATTAATTTTTTAAATTGTGGTAATATACCATCATATTCATTTTAAGTGTACAGTTCAGTAGTGTTAAGTACACTCATGTTGTTGTGCTTTGCCCATTTTAAAATTGGGTTATTTGTATTTTATCATTGAGTTTGAGTTGTGAGTATTCTTTATATGTATAGATAGAAATCTTTTATTAGATATATGATTTGCAAATATTTTCTCCCTTTCCATAGGTTGTCTTATCACTTTTTTGATAGTATCTTTGAAGTATAAAAGTTTAAAATTTTTTTTTTCCTTTTTGTCTTTTTTCGTGACCGGTAACGGGATTGCAACCCTTGGTGTCGCGCCCGTACTGTGACCGGCAACGGGATCGCAACCCTCGGTGTCGCGCCCGCACCGTGCTCAACCACTGAGCGGACCGGTCTCTATATGGAATCCGAACCCTCAGCGGGAGCGCCGCCATGCTCCCAAGCGCCGCACTCTACTGAGTGCACCACCGGGCCGGCCCTAAAAGTTTAAAATTTTGATGAAGAACCAATTAACTTATTTTTTCTTTTGTTGCTTGTGCTTTGGATGTTATATTTAAGAAAACATTGACAAGTCCAAGATAATAAATACTTACTCCTATGTTGTCTTCCAAGACTTTTATAGTTTTAGCTATTACACTTAGATCTTTGATCCATTTTGATTTAATTTTTGCATAAGGTGTGAGGTAAGGGGCCAATTTCATACTTTTACATATAGCTGCCAGTTATCTCTGCATCATTTGTTGAAAAGACAATTCTTTTCCCATTAAATGATCTTGGCACTTTTGTCAAAAATCAGTTGGCTATAGTCACAAGGTTTTATTTCTGGACTCTCATTCCTAGTCCATTGATCAATATGTCTGTCTTTATGCCTGTACCACACTGTGTTGATAACTGTTGCTTTGTAGTAAGTTTTGAAATCAGGAAATGTGAGTCCTCTAACTTTGTTGTTCTTTTTCAAGGTTGTTTGACTATTCTGAGCCTCTTTCAATTCCAAATGAATTTTAGAATCATCTTGTCAATGTCTGTAAGAAGTAATCTGGGATTTTGATAGGGATGGCATTGAATCTGTAGATAAATTTGGAGAGTATTGCTATCTTAAAAATATTAAGTCTTCTGATCCACAAACATTCAATGTCTTTCCCTTTATTTAAAGCTCTTTAATTAATCAATATTTTTAAATTTTTTGACTGTAAGTTTTACGCTTCTTTTGTTAAATGTATCCCCAGGATTTTATTTTTTTTGATGCTATTGTAAGTTAAATGGTTTTTACAATTTCATTTTCAGATTGTGTATTGCACGTGTATAAAAATACAATTGATTTTTGTATATTGATCTTGTATCCTGCAACATTGCTGAACTTGTTTATTAGGTCTAGTAGTTTTTCACTGGATTCCTTAAGATTTTCTGCATACAAGATCTGAAAATCAAGATAGTTTTACTTCTTCCTTTTAATCTGGATGTCTTTTATTACATTTTGTTGCCTAATTGCCCTGCTTAGATCCTTTGGTACTATGTTGAGTATAATTGGTGGGAACAAACATCATTGTCTTGTTCCTGACTTTAGAGGGAAAGCATCCAGTCTTTCACCATTAAGTACGATATTAACTGTGGTTTTTTGTAGATGCCCTTTGTTGGGTTGAGAAGATTCCCTTTCACCTCTAAATTATTAAACGGTTTTTTTTTTATCATGAAATGGGATTGGATTTTGTCAGGTGCTTTCCCTGTGTCTATTGGGTGATTGTGCAGTTTTTTTCCTTTATTTTATTGATGTGATGTATTACATTAATTGATTTTCAAATTTTGATCCAATCTTGCATTCATGGGATAAGTCCCATTTGGAAACAGTATATAAACCTTTTTATATGTTGCCACAATTAGGTTTGCTAGCATTTTGTTATGGATTTTTGTGTCTATATTCATAAGAGATATTGGTCTGTAGTTTTCTTTTCTTATGATGTCTTTGTCTGGCTTTGGTATCAGGGTAACACTCATCTCATAGAATAAGTTAGAAAAAGTTCCATGCTCTTCTATTTTTTCGATGAGTTTAAGAAGGATCAGTGTTAGTGTTAGTTCTTTTTCACATATTTGGAAGAATATACCAGTGAAACCATCTGGTAGCTTTTCCTTGTTAGAAGTTTTTAAATTACTGACTGAATCTCTTTATTTGTTATAAGCATATTCGGATTTTCTATTTCTTCTTAAGTCAGTTTTGGCTGTTTTTGTCTATCTAGGAATTTGTTCATTTAATCTAAGTTATCTAGTTTGTTGGCATACAATTACTTATAGTATTCTCTTATAATCCTGTATTAGTCTGTTTCTGTTGCTTATAACAAAATATCTGGAACTGGGTAATTTTTAAGAAAACAAAATTTATTGCTCACAGTTTCTGAGGCTGGGAAGTCTAAAATCCAGGGAACACATCTACTGAGCATCTTCTGTGGTGGTGATGCAGGGTATCACATTGTGAGACGCAGGAAGCAGAGAGAGAGACTCTAATGTGCTCTACTCTTAAAGCCCTCAGAACCATGCCCATTATTCCAAGAATGGATCAATCCATTTACAAGGGTAGTCCTTACAATTTAATCACCTCTTCAAAGATCCATCTTTCAATGATCATAATAGGATTTCCCACTCTCAACAGTTACAGAGGGGATTAAGCTTTAATGATTTTGGGAAGCCATTCAATCCACTTCATTCCACCCCTGGCCTCCCAAAGCTCATGTCCTTTTCACATGCAATTACATTCATGTCATCCCCAAAGTATGAACTTGTTTCAACTCAAAAGACCAAGGTTCAAAGTCCCATCTGTGAAATCAAAACAAGTTATCTACTTCCAAGATACAATAGTGGGACAAACACAGGGTACATATTCCCATTCAAAATGGGAGAAATAGGCCAAAATAAAGGGGTAACAGGTCCTCAGCAACTCTGAAACCCAGCAGGGCAGGCATCAAATCTTAAATCTGAAGAATCATGTACTTTGACTCCATGTTTGACATCCTCTGTATGCTGGTGTGGTGGTTGGGTCCCCAAGTTCTCAGGCAGCTCCATTTATATGGCTTTTCTGATCTCAGGTGATGCTTTAACTCTCCCAGGCTGGCATTGCATGCTGGTAGCTCCACAACTCTGGGGTCTCCATGGCGGTCCTACTCCTACAGCTCTACTAGGCATGGCTCTAGTGGGATTTCTCTGCTTCAACTCTGACCCTATGTTTCCATTCAGCATTGCTCTAGGCTATCAGGGGTGACTCTGCCCCTGTGACAGATCTCTTCCTGGGCCTCCAGGCTTTTCCATACATCCTTTGAAATCAGGGTGGATGCTCCCAAGCTTCCACAGCTCTGGCATTCTGTGAGCCTGCAAACTTAACACAGTGTAGACTCTGCCAAGTTTTCTGGCTTGTGTTTTCCAAAGCTGCAGTTCCTGCCACATCTGGGGCCAATTTAGCCACAGTTGGAGCAGTCAAAGTACCTGGGGTGCTGGCATGAGAAGCAGCACCCTAAGGCGGCCCTGGGCAGTGAGCTCATGGAGGGCACATTGGGCCCGTTTCCTGAGAAAATTTTGTCTCCCTAGGCCTCTGGGCCTGTAATGGAAGATGCAGCCTTGAAGATCTCTGAAATGCCTTCAAGGTCTTTTTTCCCATTTTTTGATAATCTCTTTCTTCTCTACTAATCTCCTTAGCAAACAGTTACTGGGCTACACCATTGAATTTTCCTCCTGAAAAATGATCTCTTCTTCTCTACCACATGGCCAGGCTGAAAAGTTTCCAAATCTTTACACTAGGCTTCCCTTTTAATTTCTGACTTTACGTCATGCCTTTGCCACCATAACTCAATGTAGGCTTTTACAAGTTGCCATGCAACTTCCTGAATGTTTTGCCGCTTAGAAATTTCTTCTGCCAAATGCTCTGGATCAGCACCTTGAAGTTCCACATTCCATAAAACTTTTGGACTTGAAAAGAATGCAGACAAGTTGCTTGCAAGTTCAAAGCAAGCGTGATCTTTGCCCCAGTTTCTGATAAGTCCCTTCTCATTTACATCTGAGATCTTTTCAGTATGGCGTTTACCGTCCACATTTCTATCAGCATTCTGGTAACCACCACTTAACAAGTCTCTAAGAAGTTCTAAACTTTCCCTGGTTTTCTTGTCTTCTAAACTCCCACCAGCAGCTAGGCTTTTTCTAGCCCGATCCCTCAAATTCTTCCAGCCTCTCCTCAACACCCAGTTCCAAAGCCACTTCCATATTTTCAAGTATTTTTTGTAAGCAACACCCCACTTCTCTGGTACCAATTTTCTGCACTAGTTCATTTCTGTTGCTTATTAAAAAAAAATACCTGAATATGGGTAATTTGTAAGAAAATGAAATTTATTGCTTATGGTTTCTGAGGCTGGGAAGCCCAAAGTCCAGGAAACACATATGGTGAGCATCTTCTTTGGTAGTGATACAGGGTATCACATTGCAAGATGGTGGAAGCAGAGAGAGACTCTCATGTGCTCTCCTTTTAGTTCTTTTTCCTGCTTCCACATCATTCATATTTTCAAAAAGAACAGAGATAAAATATCTCAAAAATGAAGAATGTGCTCTCCTTTTAAAGGCCTCAGAAACACACCCATTATTCCAAGGGTAATCAATCCATTCACAAGGGTAGTCCTCACAATTTAATCTCCTCATCAAGGACCCACCTTTCAATTGTCATAATAGGATTTCCCACTCTCAACAGTTGTAGTGGGGATTAAGCTTTAATGACTTGTGTGCGGAGTGTATTCAATACACTGCAAATCACTTTTGTTTATGTAAGGCTGGTAGTAATTCTTCTCTTTCATTTCTATTTCAGTAACTTGAGTCTTCAATTTTTTTTTCTTGGTTAGTCTAGCTAAATGTTGTCAAATTTGTAGATCTTTTCAAATAACCAACTTTTGGTTTTATTGATTTTTTCTTTTGTTTTCCTATTCTGTATTTTACTTATCTCCATTCTGATCTTTGTCAATTTCTTCCTTCCATTGGCTTTGTATTTAGTTTGATCTTCTCTCTCTAGTTTATTAAGAGAGAAGTTTAAGTTATTCATTTGAGACCTTTCTTCTTTTAAAAAAAATACAGGCATTTACAGCTATAAATTTCCCTCTAAGCACTGCTTTTGCTACCTGTCATATGTTTTGGTATGTTGTGTCTTCACTTTTATTCATCTCAAAGTATATTCTGAGTTTCCTTTTCATTTCTTTGAACCAAATGGTACTTAGGAATGTGTTGTTTAATATGCACACATTTGTGAGTATTCCAAATTTCTTTCTTTTATCAATTTCTAATTCCATCTCACTGTGATTGGATAACATACTTTGTATTATTTCTAGCCTTTTAAATTTATTGAGGTTTGTTTTGTGGTATATCATGGAGAATGTTCCATGTGCATTTGAGAAGAATTTTTATTTCATTGTTGTTGGGTGGAGTGTTCTGTAGACATCTGTTAGGTCTAGCTGGTCTATAGTGCTGTTCAAGTCTTTTATTTCCTTATTGATCATCTGTCTAATTGTTCTATTCATTATGGAAAATGAGGTATTAAAGTCTCCAACTATTATTGTTAAATTGTCTATTTCCTTCTTCAATTCTGTCATTTTTTGCTTTATATATTTTGAAGCTCTATTGTTAGCTGCATATATGTATATAATTGTTATATTTTCTTGATGGATTGTGCAGCAGCTCTTTGCAGCAGAAAAAGTGGTCTTGAATTTCACCCTTTTTTACAAATATCACAAATGTTAAGGAGTGATATTTATTGGTAAAATTTGTTAACTCATCAGCTTGGATAGAGATGGGTTGATTTTAGTGTATTAAACAAAACTTCTTTGCCATTATGTGACATGTCATAAACACAGTGCCTTATTATATTTTGGGGAGAGCAGAAACTTCTCATACTGCATCTTGTTCTAGAGTCCACTCAATTCTTTTTTTTTTTTTTTAATTTTAAGGATTTCTTTATTTAATTACCATACCTAGAATTCGCTGTGACCAGGTACAATATGAGCAAATAAATCACTTGACTTTGTTGGAATCCACTCAATTCTAATATGTCTGGCACAATTAGACTTTCTTCAACTATATGACTTTTCCTTTCCTGGGAAACAATTCCCGCTACTAAATAATTTTCTTTTTGAGCCTTTTACTGCTTGTGACTTTTTTTAAAAAATGAAAACTTTACTCTGTTGGAGATTTTATTAACCACTTACAATAATCAGCCCCTTTACTTGTCAAATGACTGTGATTTGTGGTTAGGTGTCTTTTCAGTTTCGTTGGAGCCATTGCTGAATGTCTAAGTTGTTCACCACGGATGATACACAAATGAATAGAACAACTCAAATTACCAGCCCATGTAAAACTCATTCACAAATATCTTTTATTATAAAGGTGAACTTTTTTGTGTTCATTGTCCTGTAGTGAATTAAAATGACTCAACACTTAAATTCTTCACCATTAACTTAATTAGAAGTGTCTGTAAACCTAGGCTTAGAATCCTCTTTTTCTTTCCACACAGCATCTTCAAAAATCACATGTTGGACTGTCAAACTTGTTTGTAAAACACAAATGCTAGTGCTAACAGTATATAAACCAGAATGGCATAATAATTATCCTTATTAGAAAATAGAAAAAAATAATAAATGTCTCATGGGACACATCCTTCTAACATATGTAATATACATTTTGCAACATTTACCACAGCCGCAAAATGACAAGGGTGAACAGCTAAGTTGCATTAATAAAAATCCCATCTGTAAAATGAAGTTTTCCTCTAATTTTCAACTAAACTGGTAAGGCTTGTTTGCCCTGTAAGATGGCAGTGTGTAAGCGGAAGTTGGGGAAAGAGGTTTGAGTGAGAGAGTATGGTGTTTTAAAATATATCCACAAGTGTTTTGATACTTTTCCCTTCAAAAGGTGGAGCCTAATTGCCCTCTTCTTAAGTTTGAGCTAAACTTAGTGATTTGCTTAATGAATAGCATGTGGCAGAAGTGACAGTGTATGATGTTCAAGATTAGGACATAAAAGGCATGTGGCTTCCTCCTTGCTCCTTCTCTCTTGGATCACACACTCTGAGGGAAACCAGAAACCATGTTGTCCAAGCAGCCCTTTGAAGAGTTCCACATGGTTAGGAACTGAGGCCTCAGGCCAATAGCCAAGTGAGGGAACTGTCTTGGAGATATATCTTCTAGCCCCTGTCAAGCCTTCAGATGACCGAATCCCAGATGACATCTTGGTGCAACCAGAACCAGAACCACCCACCTAAGTTGCTCCCAAATTCCTGATCCACAGAAACTATGAGATGATGAATGTTGATTGTAAATTTTGGAGTAATTTGTTATGCAGCAATAGATAACTAATACAGATCAGGGCTGATATCATCAGCTTACCATCCTCTCCTTTATGCAATGTAGAACTCACCCTTTCTTGGCAGTCTCCCCTATCTTGTGTCAAAACTGAGAATGGATTCAGCCAATGAACTCATTGGCTATGCACTACCAATGACGTCCCATTGACCAAAGCAAGTCACATGGCCAAGTCCAGATCCAAAGGCAGAAGAAATATACTCCATCTGTTGATAGAAGAAGCTTCAAAGTCCTACTGCAAAGAGGCTTGCCTACAGGAATGAGAGGAGTTTATGACCATTTTTAAAAATCAACCACTAGCAGGGACATTTTGTGTCAGAAAGCAGAGAAGCTGCCAAAGACCAATGGAGTCATTTCAAAAGGACACAGGAGAAAACTTGAAGTGACTTCCACTAGTCTAACATGGAACAATTGGAATTTGTTTTAAAATATTCCAGGCTGGCCATTAGCTCAGTTGGTTACGATGCAGTGTTATAACATCAAAGTCAAGGGTTCGGATCCTGGTACTGGCTAGCTGCAAAAACAAACAAATACCCCAGAATAAACAAAAGTTAGGGTATGGAGAAATAAAACAAGATTGGCAAAATGTTGAGAATAGCTGAACTGAGTGATGGACACATGAAGATTCATTTTTAAAATCTCTTTACTTTTGGTGTATTTGACATTTTTCTTTCTTTTTTTTCCTTTTTGTCTTTTTTACTGACCGGTAACAGGATTGCAACCCTCGGTGTCACGCCCATACTGGGGACCGGCAACGGGATTGCAACCCTTGGTGTTGCGCCCGCACCGCGCTCAACCAGTGAGCGGGAACCGGTCTCCACATGGGATCCGAACCCTCGGCGGGAACGCCGCCGCGCTCCCAAGCGGCACACTCTCCAGTGCACCACCGGGCCAGCCCTTGACATTTTTCTTAATAAGAATTTTTTTAAAGTAATATATATTCAGGACCAACAATGTAGAAAATACAGAAATGTAGGAAAAAGTATAAAAGAATTGGTTAACCCCACCACTCAGAGATCAACATTGGTAACATTTGACCATTCTTCTAGGCTGTTTCTATTCCTACTTGCAAACACTGGCCTCTCCAGCAGTGCTCAGCAGGGTCACTAACCATTGCAAGAACACAGCTTTCTGCTACTCACCAGGGAGCCACACCTCATGTTACCCGTGGGAGAAGAAACTTGCTTGCAAATTGGCACCTGCAATTTGGAGCCTGGCACTGTGGGTTTGGGGCTCCTGTCTGAAACCAGTATTTTTGTCCTGTCTCAGGATCTTAACACTTGGGCAAGTCCCTTCTGGCCTTTACCTAGCTCGGTCCTTGTAACTTGTTGAGCTGCCTGTCTCTCAGCAGCCTGTCAGCCCTCACACCTACACAGGGAATAGTGAGTAAGCTGTAAACCTATATTTGAATTTGGCCCATCCTAAATATACCCAACATATTTGGAGAGACTCTGCTCCCCCCACCTTCCCTTTCATATTACTAGGTCATAGGAAGATAGAATTTTTGTTTAATTTATATGGATTATTTTGCAAACTTCACCAAATCAGGATCATACCCTACTTTTTTTCACTTTACATACACTGGAAACATTTTTGTGTGCCATTAACTATAGTTTGTATTATAATATTTAGTGTTGGCATAATTTTCCAAGGTGGCATGTTGTACAGTCAAATTATTTTGCACAGGGCTGGCTGGTTAACTCAGTTTGTTAGAGCTCAGCCTTATAACACCAAGGTCATGGGTTCAGGTCCCTGTACTGGTCAGCTGCCAAAAGGAAAAAAAAATTATTGTTCATAGCTCTAAATAATGAATATTCTTATAAATAAACTTTCCACTACCTCTCTATCTCTTTAGGATAGGTTCGTTGAATCAAAGCATGTGGACATTTAAAAACTCCTCATATGCCTGTGCATAATATTTTTAAATGGTTATCAATGTGATATGTGAAAAATGGTATCATTCTTTGATTTGCTTTTCTTTGATGACTAGTAAAATGGCATTTTAATGATTTTGGGAAAAGCTCAGGAGAAGTTAAGTGAGAAAGGATGCAGAACTCTCTCTTTTGAAGGATGATTTCTATAATGTGAGCTGCTTCTACTTTAGCGGTTGGTAGAAATTAAAGGTAGAACATTGTAGCCAGACAGACTTGGGCTTCCGGCACCTTTAGGTGCAAACTTGCGCAGGTTTCTTGCTCCTGTCTCTTCAGACTATAAGAAGGAGGACGCAGGAGTACCCACCTCCCTGTGTCCTGTGGCAAGCTCATGAAGAGACAAATGCAAGGCTTAGCTTTTGCCTGCCCTGCAGTAAACATTCAATAATATAACTGTCAGGGTCATAACATACATAGACATTTGGAAATATTCCAAAATGATATTTTTATTTTTATTATTTATTTATTATTATTATTTTTACATTCTAAGATGTTGTTGCAGAGCAGTGGGAGGGGGTGGGGGGCAGGGCTGGCCCACGGCTGGCTCCTTCACTGGCCTGATTGCAGACAGTGGGGGGTCATGGCTGAGGCCCTCGGTCCCCCACAAGCCAGGCTCAGGAGCCCAGGGGGCTTCCGGCTGATGGAAGAGGAGGGGGTCTGGGAGGCCTGGTAGTCGGCCTCAACCCACTCCGTCCTATTACCAGGTTCTTGACTCCACCTCAGGAAAGAATTCGAGAGAAGAGTCTCAGTAGAAAGTGAGAACAGGTTTAATGCAACAAATAAGAGATACAGACTTTACAGAGAGAGTGTGGCCTAGCTCCAGAGACTGAGCAGGACCCACACCAAGTTTAAAACAAAAGTAAGAGATACATACCTAAAGTTCAGTACAGAGTGCAGTCTGGCTCCAGAGGGTGGGCAGCTGCTTGCTGAAAGTATGTTTGACACAAAAGAAAGCATGCACACCTCAGCCAGTGAAGTGTGGGTTGCATCCAGGAAGGTGAGCAACAACCCAATTTTCTGCCAGGACTTGGCTTTTATAGTTTTGCTATCTAATGCATATTCAGTTAAGAGGGTGGTTCTCAGTTATGTAACATAGTCTTGCACATGCTCAGTTGGTCTCTCCTTGGAGCATGTCCCCTGGTCAAATCCTATCACATGCACCAGACATATTTAAGAATATTCTGTGCTCTCTAGCACCTCTAGGGAAAGGTCATTCAGAGGATAAACTCCACTTTACTGAGCACGCTCGGCTACTAGGGTTATACAATCCCTCTCTACTGAGCATGCTCAGCCACTAGATTTGCATAAGCCAGCCCCAAAGTCTGATTTCCTGTGTTGGTGCCCAATATAGGTCTAACTAGCAACACTAACTTTCCTGTAGGGGAGGCACTAGAGGAGGGGCTTGAAACCTAGAGGAATGGCTTGAAACCCAGAGGGATGTACTATAACCTGAGCCCAGGGAAGCACCTCCTATCTCACTGCAGCTTGATGCTGGCTGGGCTGGATGTGGAGGTGGTGGAGGTGGCCAGGGTGGGGGCGTTGGGGGTGGCTGAGGCCCTTGGCAGCCCCCTACACCTCCCAAAATGTTAACAGAGATTATTGTTGAATGGTGGTGTGATTTTTGGTTCTTTTTTTTCTTACTTCATCCTGCATTTTTGAAGTTTTTAATAATGATCATGTTTTACTTTAATAAGTCAAAAAACTATTTTAAACATGTTTTTTAAAATGCAGCACGCACTGTGCCAGCGCCTCAGGGCCTGCCCAGTGACCTGAGGCAAGGAGAAGGGGACCAGACCTCTCTCCCACAACCAGGCACACCTAGCCAGCACCTTAAGTCCAAGGTATGGAGTCAGGGACCAGACCCTCCTCCCACAACCAGGCACACCATGCCAGCACCTCGGGGCCTTCCCAGGGACCCAGGGAATAGAGAAGGGGACCGGACCTCTCTCCTACAACCAGGCACAACAGAACAGTGCCTTGGGGCCTGCCTGGGCACCTGGGGCATGGATAAGGGGATGAGACTTCTCTCCCACAGCTAGGCACACCACGCCAGTGCCTCGGGGCCTGCCCAGGGACCCGGGACATGGAGAAGGGGACCAGACTGCCCTCCCACAACCAGGCACACCGTGCCAGTGCCTCAGGGATTACCCGGGGCATGGAGACGGGGACTGGACCCTACTCCCACAACCAGACCGCCCTCCCTCAAGCAGGCACACTGTGCCAGCACCTTGGGGCCTGCCCAGGGACCTGGGGCATGGAGAAAGGGACTGGACCCCCCCTCCCACAACCAGGCACACCAAGCCAGCTCCTTGGGTCTCACCTGGTGACCCGAGGCATGGAGAAGGGGACTGGACACACCTCCCACAACCTGGCACATGGCACCAGCGACTTGGGGCCTGCCTAGAGACCAGAGACATGGAGAAGGGGATCAGACACACCCCCCAACCAGCATACCGCCAGTGCCAAGGAGCATACCAGAAACAGCACCTCCATATAGGTGGCCCACTGCAGTCTCCATAATAACCATGGCTGCTGCGAAAGAGACTAGACAACACAAGCACCACGCAAATGGTCCACCAGCCACTGGAGTGCATTCACACAAGGAGAGTCACCAGCAAAGTCAAAGAAAAGAAGAGGACGTCTCTTTCCACAAAGCCCATTTCAGAGTGACAGAAGCAGCATCTGCTCTATGATAATATTGGGGCACCTGTTCACATCTCTCAGCATTGGACAGATCTTCTAGGCAACAAATTAACAGAGTAACCATGATTCTTTCAGAAGGAGAGAATAAATCTAGGGTAATTAGAGGGGGGAGGGGGAGGGAATGGGAGAAGGGGAGAGATTGGCCAAGGGGCATAAAGAATAATTACGATTTGTAACAATACATATGCTTGTAATATTGATTTGATCAACATATCTCAATTTTCAACCCCCAAAACATGTATAATCGATTTTGATTAAATAAATAAATAAATAAAATAAAAAATGCAGCACCCCCCAGCTGGAAGCCCTTACTACCCAAGGTTGCAAATGCTTCACTAAGCTGACCCCTTGACAGCTGGCCCCCACCCCACCCCACGCACAGCTGCCTATTGACTTTGCAGAAGGTGGCATGGATCAGTGTGTTGGGGCTGCCTGCCAGGTGCACAGCTGTGACCCCTAACAGTTTGAGCTGCTCTTGCCACAGCGAACTCGGGGTCTGGCTGGCTGGGGAGAGGGACCTGCTGGAGATGAGCAGAGATGGGGGAGATGAGAACTGTTTTGGCAGCCCCAGCCCGTCCAGTCCCACCATCTGTGCCTCTGGCCTGGCAATCCCCAGCAGACCCTGGAATATTTTTAAATTTGACAGAGGCCTTCCAGATCATCTAGTGTGTGGTTCAGCCTCGGCTGCCCATGAGAATCCTTCAGGAAGTGTCTTAAAACAAGCTGATGCCTGGCTCCACTCCAGACCTATTAGATCAGAGGCCAAGAGGTGGGCCCTGGCATTGGTAGGTGGTTCTAACGGGCAGACAGAGTCAAGAACCACCTAGTCCAAACTTTACATTTCATAATTGCAAAGCTGAGGCCTGGAGGCCAAGTGCTCTCGTGGCATCATATGGCACAGTAGAGGACCGCAATAGAGACTTCGGCTGATCTTACAGCATGAATCATCGTAGTCCTCCCTTATTTATGGAGAGGGCTGAATAGTTTACAAAGATTTCCTCGGTCTTCATCTCAGTTAATTCACATAACACAGGGTGAGGAAGGCAGGTAGATATTATCTCTGTTTTGCAGACCAGGAAACTGAGGCCCAGAAGGATGAGGTTAATTGCATGTATGAGATGGAGCCAGAACATTAATCTGACTTAATTCCCAAGACACCCAGAGGCACAATTCCTTCCAAGGGGAGCCATTCAGGTGAGAGTGCCTTCCAGGGCTTGCTAAGATACACATTCCTGAGCTCTGACCCAGACCCTCCGTATCAGCACATCGGGGCGTGGGAAAGAGCATGTGCTGTTTTTAGAAACTCCTAGGAGGATCATAGCAGACACTAAAGTTTGGGGATCATTTCAAGTGCCTCTGCTGTAGTGACCTGAGGCTACATAGCAACAGTATATGCCAATTTAACATTTAATTTTAATCATGGGAAGTGGGGACTGCTAAGTCCAGGATGGCTGAACAGAAGAAAACCTTCAAAAAATTTGTAATTGATATTCTCAGAGAGATAAGATAGTACATTCATTAAGCTAGAATAGGATGGTTTTTAATTTTAAAAAAGAATGACAACATTGCAAAATAAAATGTAATGGAACTACGCTCACAAAATTCTGACTAACAATGCTTCTTAACCCAAGAACTTATTCTGTGCCTTGCCAAACTATCAATGAAGTGTATAGAAAATATAAAGACATATTTGGACTTACAAAGTAAAAAATGAACCACCCAACAAATAAGAAAACAAAAGTATATGTCTTTTCTCAGAAGCTACTGTGCATCACGGCTAGAAACCAACCAGTTCAGGCTGGCTGGTTAGCTCAGCAGGTTGGAGTGTGGTGCTAATAACACCAAGGCCCAGGGTTCCAACCCTGTGGCCAGCTGCCAAAAAGAAAAAAAAAAAAAAAAAAAAAAAAAAACCAACCAGTTCAGACTGGAGCAAGAGGACAGAGGATTCTAGAATGAGTGCTTAGGGAAAAACAATGGAATGAACGCCTTTTACCATATGGAAAATTTTGCTAAAAGGCATGGTATAGACCTGTTGAAATATAGGGGAAGATGTGGCCAGAGGTTCAGAGAAAGCTAAACAAATGGGAAAGAATGAGGCAAACACAAAAAGTTATGTCAGAAAGGAAATGCAGTCATAATACCCCACCTGCTTAGTTGTGAACAGCACTTCATAGGCATAATATGGAAACCCTGATTAAGGATTTCACTAAAAATTGTGATATATTTAATGGATAGGGGAGGGCAGGGAAGGGTGGGTTAAAGAGAACTAAAGTCAGTGAATAATGAATGAATAATACTGATTATCAAGAGATGGCAGAACGTGAAAGTTATTTTAAAAGACCAAAGTAAGGGCTGGCCGGTTAGCTCAGTTGGTTAGAGCACAGTATTGTAATACCAAAGTCGAGGGATTGGATCCGCCAAAAAGTGTGTGTGTGGGGCCGGCCCGGTGGCGCACTGCTACAGTGCGCCGCTTGGGAGCGCAGCGGCGCTCCCGCCGAGGGTTCGGATCCCACATACAGACCGGTTCCTGCTCACTGGCTGAGCGAGGTGCGGGCGCGGCGCCGAGGGTTGCGATCCCGTTGCCGGTCCCGGTCCAGTACGGGTGCGACACTGAGGGTTGCGATCCGTTGCCGGACACGAAAAAAGACAAAAAAAAGGAGGAAAAAAAAAAAGTGTGTGTGTGTGTGTGTAGAGAGAGAGAGAGAAGTAAATGGTAATAAAAAAGAAGACAGTTGACAGTGGTTGCCTCTGGGGGAGCTGGGGAGTGAAAGAAAGGAGAGAGAAGGGAAGGAAGCCGTGGATTAATGATTTTATTACAGGCTTTTAGCCATTGATAGACTTTTTGAACTATAGGCATATACTACTTTGATTTTTTTTTTCCTTTTTGTCTTTTTTTGTGACCGGTAATGGGATTGCAACCCTCAGTGTCGTGCCCGCACTGCGCTCAACCAGTGAGCTGACCAGTCTCTATATGGGATCCGAACCCTCGGTGGGAGCGCTGCCGCGCTCCCAAGCACTGCCGCGCTCCCAAGCACTGCCGCACTCCCAAGCACTGCACTCTACTGAGTGTGCCACCGGGCCGGCCCATACTATTTTGATTTTTAAAACATCCCATAGCCTCCAAGGTAATTCCAAAAGTGTTGGACCCCAAAGCATCATTGCTTGATTGAGTTTCAGACAGGAAGAAGAAATCTGCTGCATATTACTCAGTAAAAGATTTGTAGGTAGAGTATATAAAGGACTCCTATAGATAAATAAGAGGAAGGGGGACCTAAATCCAAAAGAAAAATGGGCAATACACATGAACAGGAATTCACGAGTGGCTGACAAATATATGAAAAGTTTCTCACTAGAAATCAGGGAGATACAAATTAATAGCACAATGAGATATCATTTTATTTTTTCCTTTTTTGTCTTTTATAAGAAGGATTTTAAAATTTTGTTTGTTTTATTATTCCATTTTTTCTTTCTGCTAGTATGGAAGGCATATACACTTTTTTTAGTCTTTTAGTAGCCTGCTTTGAAAGTTCACCAGGCATACTGAACAAAAGTCTGAAGTTAGTATCTTAACACTCCTTCTGAAATAATTCAAGGACTTTGTGTATTTAATCAGTATTTTAGTTTTGTGGTTTTTAACCCAACAAATTACACATTATGATAATAAATAGTAATAATCATAATGCACAAAAACTTTTATGTGAATGTTCATAGCAGCATGATTCATAATAGTCTAAAAGTGGAAACAAACGTCCTGTGTTGTAAAAGGGGGAGCAAGTCCCCTTTGTGGGGTCTTTAAGGATCACTCCAATACTGCTGTGGAAATTACACTGGGAAAGGCATATGAAATTATAGGGTTTATTATGCTCAGAATCAGAGCATGCACAGAAGCCACAGCAAGTCACCTGAACGTGTTTGGTCATGGCAGGTACCTAGTGTGAACTATGGACTTTGAGTGATAATGATGTGTCAATATGTTTATTGATTGTAACAAATGTACCACTCGATGTGGGATATTGATAGCAGGATAGGTTGGGAAGGACAGGGGGCATATGAGAAGTCTCTGTACTTTCCACTCAATTTTGCTGTGAAGCTAAAACTCCTCTAAAAAATAAAGTCTATTTAGAAAAGAAAAGCAGCAATTGTCCATATTTTTATATATGTAGAAATATTTATATATAGGGAAATATTTATATACATAGAAATATATTTATATATAGAAACATTCACATGAAAGAAATATTTACATATATAGAAATATTTATTTCTCTCTTTTTTTTCTCACTGTCTTCTGGCTTCTATAATTGCTATGAGAAGTCTGCTGCAGGTCTAATTGCAGTTTCTTTGTAGGTGATCTGACTTTTTTCTGTGGTCTTTTTTAAGATCTCTATTTTAAGGCTGGCTGGTTAGTCCATACCAGCCAGCTTCCAAAAAGTAAATAAATAAAAATAATTAAAAAAAAAATCTCTACCTTTGGTGCCCTGAGATTTCACTACACTGTGTCTAGGTGTTGATTTCTTTTTATTTATCTTGTTTCCTGCAGCTATGGGTTCTAGTCTATTCTCAATACTGGAAATTTCTCAGCCATTTTCAATTTTCAAATATTAAATCAACCTTGCATACCTGGAACCCTTCTTGGTCATGAGATATAATTCTTTTCATATATTGCTGAATTCTATTTGCTAATATTGGTTAAGAATTTGTACATCTATATTTGTGAAGGAGATTGGCCCACCCACTGAGTTTTTATTTCAACAATTTTACTTTTAATTTCTAAACCTTCTCGTTAGTTTGTTTTAAAATCTGCCTTGTTACTGACAGTCTCTTGTTGCTTTATTATTTTTGTGTTTCTATCTTCATTTCTTTGGTGATAATGGATTGTGAGCTCATATATGGTTTATACTGATCTGGGAGAAATCCCTAGGGCTTACATTGGGATGCTTTCCTCCAAATAGAATTTGCATTTTCTTCTGTTGGGGGCTAAAACAGCTGTTGACTTTAAGCTGAAGCCAGTGCTCATTTACCATCTTAAAAATCATAGAGCCCTTAAAAATTATGCTAAATCTACTCTGCCTTTGCTCCATAAATGGAACAACAAAGCTGGAATGACAGAGTTATGGTCAGGATGGTAGAATAGATGGTCCCTAGCATCACTCTCCCAGAAATCAACCAATTTACAACTATATAAAAAGCAACAACAGCCAAGCTGGGGCCACTAGAGCTCAGGGGAAGAGGAGGAGAGACCTACAGAGTTCATGAAGGCAGGAGAAACCACGATGAGAGAAAGAAAAATCTGCTCTGACTATTTCGTGCCCAGGCCGCTTTAAGGCTGGAGCTGCTGAGCACACAGAGCAGGAGCCGGCAGAAGCCACAGCTGTGCTCTTTGGATGGAGTCGCTTGGAGGCAGCAGGAGAGAAGAGGGCCTTGATGGCCCCAGGACAGCAAGACCACTAATAGGGTTCCTGTAGACCCACATAGGAGTGAGAAGCCACAACAACTGAAAAAACTGAGCCACTCAGAGGCTGGTGAGTCATCACAAGGGACTGGTGCACAGCCCGTCCCACAGGAAGTATTTGGAGCATGGGCAGTGGGAGAGATGGGCCCACCAGGGGAACACTGGGGCACAGCAAGGACACCTGATCTGTACCCCAGCCAGTGCAGAACCACTCAGAGGAGACTGGTCAGGAATATAGAATTGCATGGGGTGCAGTTTGATGAAAAAACTTAGGCCTAGATCAGAGTTAGTACACGACCCAGGTGCACCAAGACTCTGGAGAGCCAAAAGTACCTATAAAGTCAACGATTATAACCTGAGCTGCACAAAAAGCCTTCTCTAGGGAAGCAGCAGCAAAGCAGCAATTTAGCTAAACCACACAGCTCAAGTACTGGTCCTGACAGGAAGTTCCCCCAGTTTAGAGGTAAGCAAAGGACACAAAAAAATTAGTTCAGACACAATGCCAGCACCTCGGGTCTTCCCTGGTACATGAGGCATGGATCTGGGGATGGAGCCCCCTCCCACAACCAGGTACACCACCAGCCCCTCAGGGGCCACCAGAAGACCTGAGGGATGGAGCTGGGACAAGACCCTCCCACAACCGGGCACACCACCAGTGCCAAGGAGCATTCCAAAAACATCACCTCCATGTGGGTGGGCCATCCCACAGCCACCACAATAACCATGGCTGCCTTGAAAGTAGCTAGACACCACAAACACCATGCAGATGGTCCCCTAGCCACTGGAGTGCATTGACACAGGAGAATCACCAGCAGAGATAAAGAAAAGAAGAGGATGTCTGTCTCCACAATGCCAAGGACTGAATTGGAATTATTTAATTTCTTGAACTGAGTGATGAGGACATGGTAATTCACTATATTATTCTTTGTATTTTTTAGGAAGCCTTTCCATGTCTTCTAGACTGATTGATACCTCTGAGTACTTCTAATGGAGTGAATCCAAGAGTCACCAGTAGCAATGAGATTAAGTTCAACTGGGAGAAGGTGTGGTGTTAGAAGACAGCCACCAGCGTCTCTGGAGACTAAGAAGGAAGAGGACTTGGCAAATGTGGTATTTACAAATTCACAGGAGGGGAGAGTTTTAGGAATGCCTGGGTGGTAGGCAGCCCTCACCTCCTATAGTCACATCCTTATGTCACCCCTCACGTTGAGCATGGGCTGGACCCAGTCACTTGATCTGAACGAATAGAATATAGCAAAAGCGGTGGGATGTCACTTCCTGGCTTAGTTACAAGAGTGTGACTTCTGTCTTCCTTAAACTCTTTTTCAGTCTCATCCACTGCCTCCCTCCAATGAAGCAAGCTGCTATGTTGTGAGTTGTCCTAAAGAGAGACCCACCTGACAAGAAACTGAGGGTCGCTGCCAGCCAACAGCCAGTGATGATTGAGGTCTTCAGCCCAACAACCCTGAAGGAACTAAATCCAGTCAACAACTATATGGGTAATCTTGGAAGTGGATCCTTCCTTAGTTGAACTTTCAGATGAGACCACAGTCCGTGCCAACACCTTGACTGCAGTGAGCCATGCTCAAGTGCCCAACCCCCAGAAACTATGAGGTAATAAATGCTGTTGTTTTAAGCCCTTCAGTTTTGGGGACATTTGTTATGCCTTAATCGATAACTAAAATAGATTCTGGTAACTGGAAATGAGGGGCTGCCATTAACTAGTACCTAAAAGTGTGGGAGTAGCTTTGAGACCAGGTGGTGAGCAGAAGCTGAAAAGATCTTGAGCAGCATATTAGAAAAAGCCCATATTGCTTTGAACAGGCTATTCGCAGAAATCTGAACTTTGAGAGGCCTGCCAGTGAAGGCTCAAAAAAGAAACAAGGAAAGTATTATTAGAAACCAGAGGAAGGGTTTCTGCCCACTTGTTATAAAGTGGCAGAAAGCTTAGCAACACTGTCATCTGCAATTATGTGGAAGGTAGACTGGCTAAAATACTTGGTGGCTAAAATACTTGGTGATCTGCTTAAGAGATTTCTAAGCAAAGTGTTGAAGGAGTTTCCTGGATTCTTCTTGCTGCTTATAGTGAAATGCAACAGGAGAAAGATAAATCAAAGGAAAGACTGTTAAACAAAAAGGAGCCAGCAGTTTATGATTTTGAAGTTCTCAGTCTCTCTAGGTGGTAAACTATGGTAAAGTTAAGAAGTAACTTCTGAATAATGTCAGAAAAACCGTCTGACAATAAAGGCAAGGGTGTGATTATAGAACCTTTTATTAAGACCTCAGAAAAATCAAAGGATAAGAGTATTATTCAGTCACATATAGGGCTCTTTCAAAAGAATAAGAGTGTCCCTCCCAGATCCTCTCGAATGAAACAAGAGGACCTCCAGGAAGTCCAAGAGCATTTGTCCCCCAGCAGAAGCCCAAGCTAAAGAAGGGCTAGTCTTCAAGAGATCTGTGGAAATGACTTTTGACACATGGAGTGAACCTCAATGAGATTCACAGAAGACGCACAAAGTTTTTGAGAAAACTATATAAGCAGAAACACTGCCAGCCTTGACTGAAAGGGACAGATGAAAAAGGTGAAGGAAGCCTGCCGGACCACCGGAATTCTACTGTAAAGAAACTGGCTCGGAAAACTATTCAGGCACAAACGTGATACCTTTCGTGGTAGAGGAAGGATGGCTCGGAGGCAAAACCACGAGCCTGAAGGGTGCAACGATGGAGAATTATTCTCAGATCCTGAAACCTAATCCGGGAACTTCCAACATTTGGCCAACTGGATTTCAGAATTTCTGTGGACCTCTTGTTTTCCCAGTTTTTGAACAGGAGTGTCAGCAGCAGTGATCCATGTCTGTCCCACCACTGCGTGCTGGGTGGGTTGGTGGGGGGCAGATACCTTGTCTCTTTAGTTTGACAAATCCACAGAGAGGACCCTTCCTCGAGAGTTGGAGCTAGACCTGAGGCGCCTCATCCACATCTGGATCTGATTGAGATGATGGAAGACCGGACTTTGAGCTGATGCCCTAAGGGGAGGAGACTTTGGGGGACCCTGGGAAGAAGTGGATGTATTTTGCATGTGAGAGGGGCATGAATCTTTAGGGGCCAAGGGGTGCCCTCAATGTTCTTCACCTCCGAGTGTTCACGTCTTTAGTAATCCCTCCTCCATGAGTTGCCGGACCTAATAAGCCTTCCTGAAAGCAAGAGCGCCCAAGCAAAATGCTCCAGACTTGAATCCTGTGGTTTAATGTGTGGCCCTGCAGCAGCAGGTTCCCTGAGAAGAGCCGCTGGGAGCAGGCCGTGACACCCACGGGTGGCTCCCGAGACCCTGCTCTGCTCTGGGTCCCCTCCAGCCTCTGACTACGGCTTCTCGGCTCCTCACCTTCTCCCAGTTTCTCTTTGCTCACTCATCTTGTGACAGCGTCAACAGATCTGTCCTTAGCCTGCAAGCTTTATTCTCGCCCCCAGAAACTTCACACTCAGCGGGGACCCTGAAGAGGAAGGCTGTCTTGGGCTCCTCGGAAGTGCCAGGAGGAAAAACAGACTGATTGTGCAGGGGTCCTAGCTCTCCTAGGAGCCCAGGACCTTCATCCCCAGGGGGATGCCAGTCCTTGTCACTGCCCCTGGTCAAACCTGCTGCTGGTATGGGCATCTTTGCTCATCGGCCTCTTCTTAATATGAAGGCTGAAGGAGCATTTGGGCTGTGCCAGGAGATGGCGTGATTGACAGCTGGAGCTCCTAGTGGGGCTCATTAAGCGGAGCTGGGTAGGGGGTCTGGGAGAGCTCGCTCTTCCCTGACAGCCCCAGTCCCAGGCAGTGAGCTGGGAGGGGGCGGGAGAGAAGGTTGGAGCCCCCGAGGCTGGATGTCCTCTGCATTCTGCCAGCTTGAGGCCCCAGCTGTGCCCACTGCTGAGGGCCAGGCTGTGCTCCGGAAGGCCCAACACCTGGCCTGGAATATTGATAAGTGCCAAAGCCTCCCAGCCCTGGGCTTGTGGGCTTCCTCAGACCCCCACACACGCCCTTCACTGCCTTCCATTCTGGAGATACTGCAAGCCGCTCTGCACCACTCCCAACTCTCCTCCTCGTCCAAATCCTCTTCCCACAGTCTCCCAGTCTTGCAACACACTGGGCCTGCCTGTTGTCATTTTAACTCGCAAATTTAATCTCCAAAGAGCTGGTTATAATATGTAGTGTTAAAAACCAGATGCAGACATCTCTGTCTGACATGGGCTACTGGAAAGGCTTTTCCTTTTCTGTTTATACCCTTTTATCTCGTTTAAATATTTTTATGCCTCTTTAGTTACCTTCAAAATCAGGAAAAACAGTATATATCTCATTTAGAAGGGTAAAAAGACCATCCTTTCCTCCCCAGGTGGTCAAGAGCAAGGACTCTGGAGCCAGACTGACTGTCCTTGAATCCCTGTCCTGGGTGACCTTGGACAAGTCACTTAACCTCTCTGTGCCTTATTGTCCTCATGTGTGAAATGGAGTTAATACTCTTCCTTCCTCAGAGGGTTGTGAGCATTAAATGTTAATGTGTATAAAGTGTTCACTTTGATACATAGTAAGTTCTAAATAAATATTTGTTAAATAAAAATTTTAAACTCAGGTCAGCTGCCCAGGAAAGGAGGCAGGTAAGTCATAGGGCCCGATGGCTCCCATTTCAGCCCCTGGTCCCATCTCTCCCTACCCACTTTTGGCCTCTTCTCCCCAAGGCCCAGCCATCAGAATTTGTGCTGGTTCTAGATCCTACTCCAAGTGACTGGCCCAGGACCCTGCCCAGCCCCCAAACCCCTGGTGGGTCCTGTGAGCCTTCAGCCGCCTCTATCCTCTGCCTGTGAGCTCCATCCTATGGACTGTCAGGGCCTGTGCACAGGCCACCCACATCCCCAGCTGTCCTCCCATCTGACTCTCCAGTGTCACTGAATCCCTTGCTGTCCCTCCTGGGCCACCTTGGGGCTCTAGGACTGCCCTGTTCCTGACCCTTGATTGTAGACTGCCTGCTCCTGCAACAGCACCATGCCAGGCCCTCAGCCTGACTGGCTGTGCTGACCCCTCCCCAGCAGACACAGACTAGGACCAAGTCCCAGCCTCCCTGTGTTGATGGGAGCAAAGGTCACTCCCTGCCAGTGAGGCCTGTGATTCCCTCCTGAGGGACCAATCTCTGTCATTACCCTCTCCTGACTCCACTCTGCATCTCTTGGGATAGAGATGAACTTGAGGGTTCTTGAGGATTCACTTGTCACTAGTGAAGACCCAGGCTGGGCTTGGGCTGCACAACCTGGTTTGTGAGGTGACCAGGGATGGGAACTGCGGGCAGAACCAGGGGCAGTGGAAGGGGACGTAGAATGGCATGGGGTGTTCTAACGAAATAAGAGGCAGGGCAGGGGTCACACGAGGCCAGGGGTTGGAGACAGGGCAGCCAAGAGAGATGAGACAGAAAACTAGGTAGAATACTTCCTTGTGATGCTCCGTGCCCGAGCATCAGGGTTGATCCAGAGGGAGCATCTGTTTGACAAATGTCCTCAGGCAGTGATCAACCTCTCTGAGCTTCAGCCTCCTCATCTGTAAAATGGGATGATAATGCCATCCATAAAGACTTGTCAGGAAGATCACATGAGATGATGTTGTGGTAACTGCAAAGTGCTTAGCACAGGGCCTGGCATGGTAAGTGCTTAAAAATGAATGCTGAAAAAATGTTTTGATTGCTGTTGACTAGGCCTGTCATGGGAGGTGAGTCCTAGAATAAGAAACTGACTGTGAGGAAGGGGGCTGGCTGTAGACTAGAGATGTCATAAAGTAATAAGAGGTCAGAGGTGAGTCTGATAAGGGTGGCAGCTATCTTCCCTGACATTAATTCCCCAGAAGTTGTCTGTCCCCCAAATCCTTTTTCTACCATGTGACTGCAGCTCAGACAAGTCCTAAGGCTGAGATGGGACCAGAGTTAATAAGCTTCATGAGCCTTCCTACCCAGTGCTCACAGCAGTGCTTTGGCTGGCTGCTCTCCCTACGTGGGACAGCCCTGTCCCCCTTTCCAGGAGGGCTTAGGGTTTAGTTTGAGCTACCACTACAAAACAAATCCATAGAAATAGAAAGTATAATAGAAGTTATCAGGGGTTCAGGAGAGGGGAGAAGTTATTTTTTAATGGGTACAGAGTTTCTGTTTGGGATAATGAAAAGTTCTGGAAATGGATAGTGGTGATGGTTACACAACAATGCAAATGTGCCTAATGCCACTAAATTGTACACTTAAGAATGGGTAAAATGGTCAATTTTATGTTATGTAAGTGAACATATGTGTATACATATACACATTTTTCTCAAGTACACATAGATCATTCTCCAGGATAGAACATATGTCAGGCCACAAAAGAAGCCTTAATAAGTTTGAAAAGATTGAAATCATACAAAATATCCTTTTCTGATCCCAATGTAATAAAATTAGGAATTGATCACAGGAGGAAAACTAGAAAAGTCACAAATATGTGGAAATTAAAAAACACAGTCTTGGGCTGGCCCATGGCTCACTTGGAAGAGTGTGGTGCTGACAACACCAAATCAAGGGTTAAGATCCCCTT
>NW_007726400.1:521561-524826 GCF_000696425.1 Galeopterus variegatus | reverse complement strand
AAAAAAAAAAAAAAAAAAAAAAAAAAAAAAAAAAAAAAAAAAGTTGGTTCTTTAAAAGATAAAAAATCCTGACAAATCTTTAGCTAGCCTGGCAAAGAAAAAAAGGTAGAGGATATAAATAACTAAAATGAGAAACAAAAGTGGGGACATTACTACTGACCTTACAGAAATAAAAATAGAGAATACCATCAATAATTGTATGCCAACAAATTAGATAACCTATATGAAATGGACAAATACATAGAAACACACAAATTACCAAAACTGACTCAGAAGAAATAGAAAATCTGAATAGACCTATAACTAGTAAAGATGTTGAATCAAGAATCAAAAACTTCTAAACAAAGAAAAGTTCAGGACCAGATAGCTTCACTGGTGAATTCTACCGAACACTTAAAAAAAAATTAATAGCAGTCCTACTCAAACTCTTCCAAAAAATAGAAGAGGGAACACTTCCTAACTCATCCTATAAGGCCAGTATTACCCTGACACCAAAGCAAGCCAGACACCACAAAAAAGCTGCAGACCAACATCCCTTATGAACATAGGTACAGAAATCCTTAGCAAAATACAAGCAAACCAAATCCAAGAGCATATTAAAACACTATGGCCAAGTCAGATTTATCTCAGGAATGCAAGGGTGGCTCAACATAAGAAAATCAATCAATGGTATATACCATATTAACAGAGCAAAAGAAAAACTTATGATCACCTCAATAATGAAAAATGCATTTGACAAAATCCAACAGCCTTTTATAATAAGAACACTATGAAAACTAGGAATGGAAAGAAATTTCTCAATATGATGAAAGGCATTTTATGAGAAACCCACAGCTAACATCACTGTCAATGGTGAAAGACTGAAAAATGTCCTCCTATGATCAGGAACAAGATAGGATGCCCACTTTCACCACTACTATTCAACATTGTACTGGAAGTCCTAGCCAGCACAGCTGGGCAAGAAAAAGTAATAATGATAAAAAAACAACAACATCCAAATTGGAAAGGAAAAAATAAAACTATTTCTATTTGCAGATGAAACGATCCTTTATGCAGAAAATCTCAAGTAATCCACAAAAAACTGATACAATTTCAGCAAACTTGCAGGGTCCAAGATCAACACACAAAAAAGTGAGTTGTGTTTCTGTACACCAGTGATGAACAATTCCATTTACAGCAGTATCCAAAAGGACAAAATACCGAGGAATAAATTTAATCAAGAAAGTGAAAGAGTTATACACTGAAAACTACAGAACATTGCTGAAAGACATTAGGAATATCTGTATAAATGCAAAGACATCCCATGTTCATGAACTGGAAGACTTAACATTCATATGGTAAAACAACACAAAATAATCCAGAGATTCAATGCAATCCTTATTAAAATTCCAAATACCCTTTTTGCAGAAANAAAAGATCTCAGATCAAGAACTTATCTTTAAACTTCAAGGAACTAGACAAAGAAGGGCAAACTAAACCCAAAACCAGTATAAGGAAGGAATTAGTCAAGAGTCGCATGGAGTACATGAAGCAGGGACTAGAAAAACAGGAGAGACTGGTGCCAGGTCCCCGAAGTAAGGGCTTAGGGGAGAGTGGCGTGGGACGGGACCACATGGCCTGCTGTCACCCACCTGAGTTGGCGATTCGGCCCGGCCCGGGGCCCCTGGGCCTCCCAGGGCTTCTCCCACAGGGGCGCTGGCCGCCCTCCCGCGTGTCTGACCGCCACGAGCTGCGGCCCTTCCTAGGAGGACTTTGAGGGGCAGCTGGAGGCCAGGCTCAGGGATCGCCCTCACGGTGCCCAGGGCCACCTGCAAGTGCAGCGCCCTGATGGAGACGCTGCTCGACCACCAGCGGGACCGGCCCGGGCTCTCGCCGCCCACGAAGCCGACCCTGCGGAGGAGAGGGCGGGAGGAGACGCTGGACGCCAGGCCCAGAGCCCGCAGCCCACCCCTGAGCAGGTGATGAGGAGCTGCTGGCCAGGAGAGGCCAGGAAGTCATGATCGCCGACACCGAAAACCCACCTCGTGCAGGGCGGACACCACCCAGTGGTCTAAGTCGTGGGAACACCAGATCACCCATGAACCGCTTCACCACGGAGGAGGCACTGTCTCGCCATCTGAAACTTTCAGCTGGGATTTTACTAAGGCTGGGGAAACACTGCTGGGGGTGAAAGGAAGCTGTCAAGAGAACCTCACCTCTCTCCATGGGTTTCAACTCTGTCAACTGATGCCACTTTAAACCGTTTGCTGTATAATTCTTCTGAGTATGAAGCCTCATTTCCACGGACGGCAGGAACATTATTTCTCCCTGTTGAGGGCAAAGAGATTCAGGAAATGTGGACAGTCACCCTTGACCATGCATCAGAGCCATTTTTGGAAACCAGTCAGAATTTTTCTAAAAGGCTGGGTTGCCCAGTGGTCGCTCCTGATAAGCAGCACTTTGGGCACCGACTGACCGCTGGGTGCTACAAAGTCCGGAGGGGAACACAACTCCGAGGCTGTTATTTCAGCAGTGGGTAAGCAGGCTGACTGCTGAAGAGTTACATCTGGTTGCCAACGTGGACCCTAGTGAAGGCTGGCCCTCTATCCTGGAGTTATTTCCCTGCTCTCTGCCAATGCTACAGTTCTCACTGTGTTCCACTCCAAGGAGGCTGAGTTTCAAAGACATTTTCTCCAACCAGTGGTGTCTGAGGGCCCCCAGGAAACAGCTTTCCCTTTCTCAGATGTTATGGATGGTGTATGGGATCAGATTCATAATTCACCTGAAGATCCTGTTACTGCTGGTAAGCTTCCAAACTAGTTACTAACACAGTCTAGGGTGGTTGCAATCTCTTCCAGCATCGGAACTTTTTTTTCACCATGCAGTTAGCATAACCCCAATATGTTATAAGATAAAATCTGCCTACAATAATCCAGGGAGTTTAAATAATTATAGAAATCCTGAAGCATTTCTGAAGAGGCTGAAGTCTCTATGAAACTGGTTTGAAATCAAAGTCATACAGTCCAATCTTTTCAATATATTTAATAAAGACTACATGTAAAACTGAAAAAGAAAAGAAAAAAAAAAAAACAGTCATTGAAACCAAAAGTTGGTTCTTTAATCTTTTCAATATATTTAATAAAGACTACATGTAAAACTGAAAAAGAAAAGAAAAAAAAAAACAGTCATTGAAACCAAAAGTTGGTTCTTTACCGCTTGGGAAGTGCTGCGGCGCTCCTGCCCGAGGGTTCGGATCCCACATACAGACCGGTTCCCGCTCGCTGGC
>NW_007726400.1:502507-520167 GCF_000696425.1 Galeopterus variegatus | reverse complement strand
TGCAAAGACATCCCATGTTCATGAACTGGAAGACTTAACATTCATATGGTAAAACAACACAAAATAATCCAGAGATTCAATGCAATCCTTATTAAAATTCCAAATACCCTTTTTGCAGAAACTGGAAAGCCAATCCTCAAATTCATATGGATTTGCAGGGAACCTTGAATGGATAAAACAATACTGAAAAAGAAAAACAAAGTTGGAGGGTTTACACTTTCTAGTTAGAAAACTTACTACAAAGCTACAGCAATCAAAACAATGTGAAGGGCTGGCTGGCTGGTTAGCTCTGTCGGTTAGAGCACAGTGCTGATAACACCAAGGTCAAGAGTACTGGCACAAGGATAGACATTTAGACCAATGGAATAGAAGTGACAGTCCAGAAATAAACCTATTCACTTATGGCCTATTGATTTTCAACAGGGGTGCATGCCCATTCAATTGAGAAAAGTACAGTGTCCTCAACAAATGTTGGTGGGACAACTGAATATCTACGTGCAAGAGAATGAATTAAGACCTATCTCACACTATGTACAAATTTAACTCAAAATGGATCAACAACCTAAATATAAAAGGTAAAACCATAAAACTCGTAGAAGTAAACATGGGGGAAGTCATGACCTTGGATTTGGCGATGGATTATTAAATAGGACAACAAAAGTACCAGCAACAAAAGAAAAAATAGATACACTGTACTTAATCAAAATTATAAGGTTTTGTGCATCAAAAGACATTAAGAAGAAAGTGAAAAGACAACCCACAAAATGGGAGAAAATTTTTGCAAATCATAAATCCGATAAGGGTCTAGTATTCAGAACATTTAAAGAACTCTTACAACTCAACAACAAAAAGACAAACAACCCAAAAACGGGCAAAGGATTTGAACAGACATTTCTCCAACGAAGATATACAAATGGGCAATAAGCACACGAAAAGAGGCTGAACATCATTAGTATTAGGGAACTGCAAATCAAAAATCACGAGATACCACTTCATGCCCACTAGTATGGTGATAATTTTTTAAAAAAGAAAATAGCAAGTGTTGGTGAGAATGTGGAGGAACTGGAATCCTTGTACATTGCTGGTAGGAATGTAAAGTGGTGTAGCCACTGCGGAAAACAGTTTGGCAGTTCCTCAAAAAGCTAAACATAGAGCTACCCTATGACCCAGCAATTCCACTCCCAGGTATTTACCCAAAATAATTGAAAATAGGTACTCAAATACTTGTATGCACATGTTCATAGCAGCATTATTCACAACCCGAAGATGGAAACAACCCAAATGTCCTTCAGTGGATGAATGGACAAACACATTGTGGCATATACGTAAGGTGGTTGTTCAGCCACAAAAAGGAGTGAAGGACTGATACATGCCACAGTGTGGATGGACCCCAAAACACGCTAAGTGGAAGAACACAAGGTTTCATATTGTCTGCTTCCACTTATATGCAAGGTCCAGAATAGGTAAGTCCATAGAAACAGAAGTCAGATGGGTGTTTGCCGGGGGCTGTGGGGAGGAAGAATGAAGAGTAATTGCCCAATGGGTATGGGTTTTCTGGAGTGATAAAAATGTTTTGGAGATAGATAGAGGTGATGGTTGCACAATATTATCGGTGTTCATTTAATGTCAATGTTCAATGAATTGTTCACTTTAAAATGGTTAATTTTATGTGAGTTGAAACGCAACAAAAATATAGTTGCATAATCCTTAGATGATGTAATGAAATTCGGTGGTAAAATAAATTTGATTATAGATGTAAATGTATAAAGTAAAACTATAAAACCTTTAGAAGAAAAAGCAGGAGGGAGTGAAAACTTTATGAGCTGGGGTTAGATAAAGAATTCTTAGACATGACACCAAAAGCATGACCTATACTAGAAAAATTGAACTTCATCAAAATTAAAAACTTTTTTTTCTGTGAAAGACACTGTTAAGAAAATGAAAAAATAAGTCATAGACTGGGAGAAATTGTTTGCACATCATATATGTGATAAGGAGTTGTATCCAGAATATTCAGAGTTCAACTCAATAATAAAACAAACAACCCACCCAATTAAAATGTGAGCAAAATAGACATTTCACCAAAGAAGATATATAAATGGCTAATAAACATGCAAAGGATGCTCAACGTCATTAGTCAATTTGGAAAAACAAATTAAAACCACATTGAGATATCACTACATACCCATTCGAATGGCTATAATTTAAAGTACTGTTGAGATTAGGCCAACTACCAAGAATCTCTATTCCATATATGCAGTCGGGAACTGGGGAAAAGACCACGGAGTAGGTACAAGCCTCAGTGGACCTGCTCCGAGGTGGACTTGGCCCAGAACTCCATTTCTTACCTAGATCCTATATGCTCCTATTCTAACAGGGGGCCATGATTACACTTTGGGTCTTAGGTTAACAATGTCAACTAGCAGTCTGTGTCCAACCGTTTTCAAGATGTCTAGGTCTTTTTCCCAGGGCCCCGTGATCCAAATAAATAGCCATAGGTCCCTTTGGGGGAAGGCCCTAGGGAATCATTACCATGTTCAATTGCCATGTGTTGCAGGGTCCTTCCTCCTGGGGTTCCACCCTCTTCTTCAGTTAGTAGGTTCTGGGTTTGAAAACTGACTCTGTAGAAAGTGGGCAAGGGGTTGTTTTATTGGAGCAGCTGACCTCAGCTTCATCATCTCCATTGTTGACTTCTTTGCTAGTTCAATTTGAGTAGTACCACGTTGGCAACTAACAACTCATATTTTGCCCCTCCTTATGCCAGGTTCTATTAAACATCTCCACAACTCTCTTCTGATCTGACCCTGTTGGCTGCCACTGCAGCCTTGCTGCTCCTGGGATCATCGCAGCTGCGGGCGCCAGCAGTGAGGTGCTGCCACGTGTCCTCTGTTGCTGTGCAGTCCTAGCCCACCCATTGCTGAGTGAGCCATTTTACAGAGGAGGAAGCGTCGTCAGGGACGGTAAACAGGAAAGGTACATGACTTCCCTCGGATCACCCAGTTGGCAAATGATGTAGGCAGCATCAATGCCAGGCAGTCTGGTTGCAGACACCACACTTTTGCCCAATTCCCACTTCCCCTGGGAAATCTGTAAACTAGATACTAAAAACGGACTCTTGGAGGCGTCCCAGGATTACTTTTCTATTTCGTGCTGATCCACTGCCCCCACGTGGCCACATCCTGAACTTCAGCCTCCTTTATTCCCAAATTCTAAGGACCCTCACTCACCCTGCTGGGAAGCACAACTGTGCCTCAGACAGCAATGTCTGAGAATGGCACAGAATCCTTAATCCTCCTGGGCATCAGTCGCTTCCTTTCCAAATGGGATAATGATAGCAGATTAATTGAAATGACGAAATAAAATAATCCATCTATGTTCCTGGACCAAACTAAGGGCCCAAGAAGCATTAGCTATGGTGCTGTGTGCTTAGTTCCTTTCTCTCTAAAATGGGGGTGGCAGCAGCCATCCTCACACCTGTGCTGTAAAGAGTGAGCTGTAAAGACCTGCAGATGTTGGGAATCGGTGTTCAACATGAGGCTTCACCCCTTTCCAAGGCTCCTTGAAAAATTATTTGCTGGACTACCTTGGCTCTTGCTGACTTGCCTCAGGTCACATGTGACATTTGAGTGAAAGCGCAGAAGTGCTGAGATGATGGAAGGCCTGGCTCAGTGTGCTCAGATCTGATTTCGAGACTGTTCAGGAGGAAAAGCCAATCAAAGCTCTGCTACTCTGAAGGCTGGAAGGACAAACGGACTTCTCCATGGTTGGGGTCACGGAAGTGTGCATTTTCCCCCAAACTTTCTTCCCTGGGCCAGTTGTTGGAGCCTTCCAGATGTGAGCCTGCCAGGTGCCTTCATGGACATTATTCCTGCTCATCCACACAGCCAGTCGGGATTCACCGAGCAAGAGAGTCAGGCTCAGAGTTAGGGAGCTGCTCCAACCTCATGCAGCCGGCCTAGGCCTGAGCTAGGATTTGTTCCCAGATCTGCTGCTTCCCAGGCTTGGCCTGTGTCACTAGCGTAGGCCCTCCCTGCCTCTTTGGCAACATGGAGCTGATTCATGAAGGCTGATCGCCAGCCTTGTAGACCAAGGAGGTGAACCCTGCCACTGCCTGCACCCCTCCCACCCCCATCACTGCTGAAGCGATCTCTTGGACCGCAAACATGAGCAGGATCTTCTCAGGATCTGCTGCTTCTCCTTCCTAGGAATTAGCCAAGTTTGTCCATCTTAAGGACAGAAGAGGTAGTTGAAGGTGAGGGAGGTAGCTGGAGAAGGCCTCGGTGAAGTGCTATGGCTCAAATGTCCCTCATGGGTGAGGGTATCCAACCTTTGGAAACTGCAGTGACAATTTTGGAGACAATGTCCAAATACCACCAGTTCAATTTATAACCCTGAGAAAGAAATTTATGTGTGTTCCGAGGCCAGTGTTTCTAAAAGTTATCAAGTGCCTTTAAATGTCCTACCCAAAAATTTCCCCAAGGATGACTGTCTAAATGCCCCCAGATACTTCTGGGTTCCTTGACTCTTCTGAATGTGTCGTGAGACATCAGAGAGAACATTAGAGCACATCTTGTATTTTCTAGAACTGTGTTTATTTTATTTTACTGTCATAGCAGATAACATGCCAAATGGATTTTACTTTGTCTGACTTGAGTCAGACCACCTGGGACAGGATCCTGGCTCTAGCAGTGGTGGGACCTAGGAAAATTTATTTCATCTCCGTATCTTATTGTTAAGCAGTCACTCATTCCCAAAGCAGCAGTGTGGTGGCCAACAAGGCCGTGGGGGTCACCACTGCAGCTGTGGGGCTGGCCAGCCACACTGCCATAGATTTGGCTGTAAGGAGACATCGAGTCCACATGGATTCAGCCAGGTTGTTACATACACAGACAGAAAAGGCAAAATTAGCATGGTGTCAGCTCTGGTGTCCCTCGTGCCACAGGATGACACCGAGCTGGAGGGTTCAGACAACAGATGGCATGGGCAGTGGATCCCTCTGCTGTGCGGGAGCCAACTCTCATCACAGCTGAGCAGTTTTATAGATTTACCCCAGAGCCTGCAGATGTAGCTTGTAGCTTTTGGGTGTGGGGGAGAAGGTGGAAAGTGCTGCACTACAGAAACTGCAGAAATAGGGGCGATGGGTGAGAGATGGCCTTGCAGCAGGTTCCAGCAAGATGCAGAGGCAGGGGAGACTGCCTCAGGGCAGGACGCACAGGCAACTTAGCTTCACTTGCTTCAGGAGGAGTCACAGGGCGTTCCCCCCGAGACTGCGGACAAGCTATGCCTAGCTGGCCTGTGTGCAAACCTGCAAGGCTGCTGGGCTCCTTGGCAGAGCTGGTTCCCTAAGCTTACTTTTATCATCTGTAAATTGGGGATATTAAGAATACCTATCACAGGTATGTTTTGTTTTGAGAGAAACTTTACATAAAATTCCCTTTAAAATTTAACCATTTTAAAGTGTACAATTTGGTGGGTTTTAGTATATTCACAGACTTATGCAACAATCACTACTACCTAATTCCAGAACATTTTCATCACTCCAAAAAGAAACTGTACCCATTAGCAGTCGTTCTCCACTCTCCTCACCCAGCCCCTGGCAACTGCTAATCCACTTTCAGTCTGTATGGATTTGCCTGTTCTGGGCATTTCATTTAAATGGAACCATACAATAGGTGGCCTTTTGTGACTGTTTTCTTTCACTGAGCATGTTTTCAAGGTTGAACCACGTTGTAGCATGTATCAGTACTTCTTTCCTTTTTATGGTCAAATGATATTCCATTGCATGGATATACCACATTTTGTTTGCCCGTTCATCAGTTGATTGACATTTGGGTTGTTTCCATTTTTTGGCTATTATTAATAATGCCGCTCTGAACATGCATGCATGAGTTTTTGTGTGAACATGTTTTCAATTCTCTTGGGTATACCTGAGTATGGAATTGCTGGATCGTATGGTAATTCTGTGCTAATGTTTTGAGGAACTGCCCAACTCTTTTCCATAGTGAATATTTTATTTTGGGATGCACTTTTTTCTTTTTTAAGACTAGTCAAATGCTGTAGTGAGAAGGGGAGAAAGAATAGAAACCAGGAGTCCGATCTGTAACTGACTGTGAACAGCTGAGATTACTCACTGCCTTTGGACCAGCCTGGTATGTACTTTTAAAATCATAAAAACCACTTTTATCAGAGCCTGGCCCACAATATTCATTCTTTGATCCCATAAATATTTATGGAGCACCTAGTGCATGCCAAGAATTGTTGCAGACATGGAGATAAAGTGGTGAATAACAGCCTGCCCGCCCTCATGAAGCTGGCATCCACGTGTGTTTGCACGCGTTGGGGTATCAGATGGTGATACGGATTATGAGGAACAATAGAGCAGGGAAAGGGGCCCGGGGATGCGGTGGGCATGGGATCGTTGTTTTTAACTGGACAGTCAGGAAGACCTCACTGACAAAGAGAAGGAGGCGAGGGAACGTGGGCCTTCCAAGAAAAGGGGACCGCGAAGTCCCGGGCATGTGTGGAGGGGACAGGGGAGCAGGGGATGAGCCCAGAAGGGTAAAAAGAAGCACATCCTCAGGCCCCCGGGGCCATGGTGGGGACCCTGCCTTTACTTGAGAGAGAGAAGCACCATTGGAGGGATTTGGGGTGTATGGTGACAGGATCTTACCTGGGTTCTAACAAGGTCGCCCTGCTGCTGGGCTGAGAAGACGCTGAGGGGCCCTGGCAGGGGAAGGGATGCCATTTGGGAGCCCGTGGCAGTGATCGTGGTGGAAGAGAATGACGGGGTGGGCCAGGGGCGGTAGTGGAGATGGTGAGGAGGAGTCACTTCCTGGAAAAGTTGTGGAAATGGAGCCAAAGGGATTTGCTGATGAAATGAAGGTGAGGTGCGAGAAAGAAAGAAGAGTAAAAAACAAACCCAACAGGTTTCGGCCTGAGCAACTGGAAAGAAGGGAAGTTGTGGTATTTAGTGAGCTGACGACATCTTTGTTTTGTTCCCTGTAAAACCCCAAGCACCTAGATTAGTGCCGGGCACTTAGGAGGTGCTGAAGAAATTGAGTAAATGAAAAGGTGGCAGGATCCATAGTAAGGCCTGTCAATGTTTATCCTTTGATACCTATGGTTACCTGACCTAGGGTGATACCTTCCTCCCCCAACTCTCAAACTCCTCAGGTAAAGGAATTTGAGCTTTTGTGATTCTTACCAGGTCACTGACACTCACAGAGTTTTGCCACAACTCCTTAGAAGTGTTGGAAGGAGCAGGGGCTCATCGCCAGTGTGCTGCGTTGCACAGATGTGGCTCTGTCTTGTCTGCTCCCGTGCAAATCCCATTCTCTTTACTGGCCACCTTTGGATCCCTGCTGTGTTGGCTGCCTTTTGAGCAACCACCTGCCAATTATTTTATGGTTACTTTGCACCAGGCACTGTATTTGCACAGTATTTAATGCTATGATTAGCTCCTTTTAACACGACAACAGGCACACTGTTAATTAACTTGAACAGGATCACACAGTAAGTGGTAGACCCAGGACTGAAACTCACATCTGTACCTGTAACCACTGCACTTACTTCCTCCCTGCTCTGGATGGATGTTCACCTCTCAGGAATGTTTCCATAGGAACTCCAGCATTCAGAGGGCAACTGGACCTTTCCAACTCTATGCTTTAATTCCATAGTTCCATTTTCCAGGTTTTCCCGAAACTTCGCCTTTAACCCATCCATTACCATTGACATAGAAGTGTGCATCTTTTAATCCCTGCCATGAATTTTAAGTTCTAACATTTGGTCTAGGAAAGCCATCGTCTTCCCTTTTCCTCCCTTGGGGCAGGCAATCCCAGTAATCCAGGGAGTTCTGCAAATTTCAGGGTCCTGTCCAGAAATGACCTCCCAATTATTGCCCAGGACTTGCCTCCTAGTCCAGGCATGATTTAGGTACTTTTGAGGTGCAGAGAGAACCTCAAGATGATTTGCTAAACCCTGATTTCTAATAGTCAAAATTCACACGCCTTCTTATTATTCATTGTAACCTTTCCAACTCCTTCTTTTCACCAACCTAATTCCATTCTTTCTCCTGACCACCATTTGTTCTGGCTGGTTAACAGCATCTAAAAGCTGAGTATTGTTCAAATACTTCATCAAATGCTGCCCCAAATTCTACTTGAAATGCCTTGTGACAATGTCTACCTTAGGACAGTGTTAAGATGTGAAAAGGGATATCTGTTGCACCCTTTAAGAAATTTTAGGATTGGTGGAGTAATCTATCAGCCCCCCCAGTTCTGGGCGGCTGGACTCCAGTGGAGCTGAAGACAACGTGCAATAGCACCGTGTGAGAATGATGCCTGGGCCCAGGACCACCGGACATGCGCCTCGAGTGTCTCCATGGTGGGTGTTGGCTGTATCAGGTGGACTTGTTTGGGGCTCTATGGCCGTAGAATAGTGAACATTTGGGAAACAACACTAAACAAAGGATTAAAAGACTCACCGAAATATGCTTAAAGTGTTTTTAGAGACAATCCCCTCTCCTCCCTAGAGCTGCAGGCTAAAGTGAAAGGCTTTTGTTAGGCCAGATGCTAAAATGTGATTCTCCCCAATCACTTTTAACTCTGAAAGCAATTGAGTGTTCAAAAAGGGAAAAACAATCACCAAAAAGCCAAAAGTAACACTCTCAGGAGGAAAACTGTAATCGAGATGGAGCCAGCCTTGTCCACTCTGGTTCTGGGTGGGTGGATTCACGTCCGAGTGAAGAAGTTTAGGGAGCTCCTTCTCAAGTCCTCCTTTCTTGTCTCGCTTGCCCTGTGAAGTTGTAAGTAGAATAATATTCCTAATTTTCTGGGCTGAGGACAGAGGCCTCACCTTCTCTCACACCTCAGACTCCACATCGTCTTCCTGGCACAGACACCAGCAATGGGTCTCAGGGGAAGGTGGGTGGATCCTGGAAATTCTGCAGGCAAATGGAACTAACTCTGCAGGTGTCACTGGGAGCATTAATGAAACACACACACACCACAGAAGGAAACAGCAGAGAAAGCAGAGAGGGACAAGAGGAGAAATAAGGTATTCACAGGGCACTTAAAACTATACATAGAAATTCCCTACAGGAGGGAGAGAACATACCTTGGGATACAAAGCCGAGTTGAGGGGGGAAGAGGGAGGCGGTGGGAGATGGGGGATAATTGCGTGGGGGACATGGGGTACAAACACAATTTGTGATAATGTGCATGCTGCCAGTATGGATCTGGCCTTCACATCTTGGGCATGAGGGGCGACAATCAGCTTTGTATCTCATTGATATTCATAACTAATAGAAAAAAAAAAAAAAGCAATTCCCTGCAGAACAGCTGGGACACCACTGCCATAGATGACAAAGTCTGTGTAGAGCATTGCTTATATCCGAAGTTAATAACACAGCCACCGAAGTCAAGCTCCGTTACCCCAGGGGATGAAATGAAAAGTGTTGTAACACAAAGCTTGCCTATATATAATGTGCCCAAGAATATATTTAAATCGGAAAACAGATAAGCTAGGTGGGTAAGTGATGATGTCACAAAAGAGAATCTATATAAAGGGTTCAGTGTAAGTTAGTCTGGGAGCCTGTTACAATTTGTAACTTATTAAAAAATACTAGCTTGTAGTCAGT
Source organism: Galeopterus variegatus (assembly GCF_000696425.1). NCBI lineage: Eukaryota > Metazoa > Chordata > Mammalia > Dermoptera > Cynocephalidae > Galeopterus > Galeopterus variegatus. Next base: position 510,530 of record NW_007726400.1, on the reverse strand, counting down.
GTGGTATCTTCCACGGTGAGTGCTAATCCCAGGAGTGGTTAGCAAACATGGCTGCTGCCATCAGATGGGGCTGCGCCCCAGCAGTGGCTACAAGCTCTTCTGCAACTCAACAGATACCTTGCTAGTTAGCATACTGTAGATTTTAAAAAATAGCTTCTTATTGGTGAAATTCGTGTTTTGCTAATTGTCATGTGGGGCTCTCATAGGCAAAATTAAATGTACTCAATACTGGCCAGAATAGCTGACTTAAGTAGAGTGTGAGTCCAGAAATCTCCCTCAGTTCCTAACACAGCAGCTGGGGCCTGCTTCTTAGCTGGGCCAGTCCCCTTGCCAATTTAGGAATACTACAGAATCCCACCTCAGGAATACTATGCATCTATATCAAGCAAACCTTACACACAACACAGGGTGTGGTCAGAACATCTAAAAAGAGAGCTGCGACACCATCCAGCGAACAGAATAGGACATACTGTTTTTGTGCCAGCTTCATTATGAAATGAGTATTGATTTCATATATGAAACAATTCCACGCTCATTCTAATCTGGTAGATTTAAAGCAGTAGCCCACTTACCAGATCAGATTGGTCACCTGATCTACCAAAGGCAATAGGCTTGGTAACCTTTAAAAACACTCCAATTGTGTAAAGGAGAAAAGCTTTTAGGAAATTGTTTCTGAAGAATTGTCTTACAGGGGATGTCTGTAAAAATTGCAGGTTGTAATAATGCTTAAATCTTAGAGCAAAGCTCTGTACCTACCGGGAGATCAGAAAGTATGTACGAATGAGAGAGAACAGTGACCGATGGTGGTTTATGCAGACAGAGGAGCCGACACAACACAGGCCATGCCCAGTCTGCCCAGAACACAGTCCAGACACTAGGTTTCTGGTCATTAGTAAAGGATTAGTATAGACCTCTTAGAGAAAAATTGTTTAGGCCTGTGGAGAGCAGCCCCTGACTGCACAGAGGGCCCACAAGGTTTTCAAATCAGACATGCGCAACACTCAATGTCTATGCACCATCTGTCTGGCAAGGAAGGTTATCAGGGACACAAAATCAGACTTAAGCATTCTTTTTTTTTTTTTTTTGTCTTTTGTCTTTTTCCGTGTCCGGCAATGGATCGCAACCCTCAGTGTTGCCCCTGTACCGGACCGGGGACCGGCAACGGGATCGCAACCCTCGGTGCTGCTCCCGTGCCTCGCTCAGCCCGCGAGCGGGAACCGGTCCGTATGTGGGATCCGAACCCTCGGGCGGGAGCGCCCCCGCGCTTCCCAAGCGGCGCACTATCCAGTGCGCCACCGGGCCGGCCCCCTTAAGCATTCTTTTTAATCCAATGATCTCTCTTTACTAGTTACTTGGAAAGTTCAAGTGACTTTATAAAACCTGAGGATTTGACAGGAGTATCCTCCTTTGTAATTTGAGGAACCTAACCAAGGCACTATCCACTCGATATTAACTGACTAAAAGATAACGTGGATTCGAGGTTCAGGTTATGCTTCTCTGAGAGATGAATCATCTTTCAAAATTTCAGTCTGCTAACCAAGTCAACGAAGTGGCAACAAACGTCACAACTTTGTGTGAGGTTTGCTGCAGGGTTCCTTAAATAAGGAACTCCCCAAGCTCACGCATTTGTAGAACACTAACAGAGATGGGCTGAAAAACTAGAGGAACTAAGAGTTAAGAGTACTAATGAAAAACAAACCTTGCTTAAGCATGGTAGAAGCTGATGGGCACACGGAATTAGATTTTTTTACTATTCTGAAAAACCTGGTCACTTGAATTTTGCTTTGGAATACTGTGATGGCCTATCCAGCAATGGCCATGTTTAATGCCAAAGAATTTCACAACATTGTCACAAATAACCTGAAAGTGCAAAGTGCTGCTCTATCTTGCATTCCCCCTCTAACCTCTCCCCACTCCAAACTGGATACAGGGCTTCAGTTGCTATTGAGATGGCTCACACATCCCCTCCCCGGCTCCCTCAACCCCCAATCTCAGGTAGAGAACTGTTTTAAAATGTCTAGATGAGTTTTAGAAAGAGCACAGCCATTACCTTTTGTTGGCATTAACATGAACTTTCACATATAATTCTGGGAAAATTTCATACCTGGAGTTTTACTTTTTATTTTTACAGCACATGAAATCAGCATTGCATGTGTCCCCAGAACTGTGCATGGAAATAAAAAAGACACACAACAGATACCTTGTATATGGTGAACACTGCTGTGGGGCTTTTCCCTACAAAACCGATACATTTGTTAAAGAGCTTTGAGCACCCACCCACTCCTCCGTTCCACTTGGATAGTTTTTTTATACACATCTGAATCAGAGGCTGTAATAAATGTATTCGACTCCAATATAGTAGGTTTACTGTATTTGTACTGAAATCAAGTGCAGGAAATCCATTCAGAAGACCCCTTTCTCTGCCACCTCTTACCCTATACTCTCTCCAAAGTCTCCCCACCCCCTTTATCCTGCTTTCTTATTTGCCTTAAATAGAGATATGAATTCTCAAAGTTTGTGCCTATCCCGAGAGCCATGGTGTAAAATATATAACAGAAGTGGAATATCTGCTGTGAGGGGCCTAGCTTTGTTCTGGGGCCTAAAGTTTAGACCCATCAAGAGAACTCTTTTGGACCTGCCTTACCTGTTTTTTCAATTGTGGCTCACAGACCAGAAAAAAATACAAGGCTTGGTGACCTTTGAAAATCTGTTAGTGTACTATTGCAATTTCAAATATTGAGATGAGGAAGAAAAAATGGAGGGGAGTGGAGAGGATAATGGGATGTATTTTTGAGTTACTTCTATTATTTCTACTAATGTAATCTGCTATCCTAAACTACATTTCTCTGGGAGCTGCAGGAAGAGGTGCTTTCTCTTATTTTATCTAAATCTAATTATAAGTAAGAGTCCACTATTCTGTTAATAACAAACTTAGGTTATAATTCTGTGGGTTAAAAACAAACAAACAAAAAACCCAACAACAATGCAATCTAAATACAAATCTGAAGATTTTACTATAGCCAACCATAGAAATTATATCCTATGATTGCAGCCATAAAAGAAAGCTCAGCTATTCTTATTCAAAGAGCTGACAAATTTTAGGAAAGTAAATGAATGAAAAACGATCTGAGGAAGTTGTGAGGCAGATTCAACTATTTCAGTCAAATTCCAAATTCCATTGTTCTCTGTGATTAAATATCCAGGACAGTGATGTGCATGGCTATTCCTCACAGAATTATAGTTCGGCAGGGATTACCTTGAGATTCTTAAACATACTGGATATTCCATTCCATAAACTATACAAAAATAGAAAGAAATATAGTTTCAAACATTCTCTGTAGGTCTTATCCTTCACTGTAAATTTTTTTGGTTCTCTCTAAGTCAAGAAATTAATCTCCTTCCGGAGCATCTTGAGCAAAAAGATTGAAATTATTTCCAAACAGGAAGTAAAGACAAGCGCTGTAGAACATTTACAAACCCATATTACAGACACTCAAAACCCAACAAAACAAAAGCCTCTCAAAACTCAGGATCTGGTCCTTACAAATTTGGAGGTATAGCCAAAATAAACAACGATATACTTCAATTTTGTCTCCTCTCCATCAAAGTCTTTTGCACTTTATTTTTATTCAGTAGTACATCCAATAATAAGATGTTGATTCAGAAACTAAAGAAAAAGGACACAAGAATTTGAAGGGCTTAAATATATTTTTTATATTGATATTCTGTGTCTTTCTACCCTAAAATAATACATAATTATTGATTACATACAGGATGAGGTGAGGTATTTGTAAAATATCTGGTAAAAAATAATATACAGTATTCTATATGAGATGGAATCTTATGAACTTTCAGGTCTTCTAAAGTGTTAAACTGATCATCTAAATTAAACTGCCCTAAATGGACTTACAGTTGTTCCCTAAAATCATGTTGAAAAATGAAGGATCTCACATTTTCCCAGAATTTGTGTAGAAAAGAGAAAGCACATAATTGGCCCCAAAGTAATACATTCACACAAAATCAGGATCTCCATGTTTAGCATTAAAAAAAAAAAATACTGGATTAGAGATATAAAATCTCTGAGTAATGGTTAGGCTAATTCACCAACACCAAAGAAATTCAAGTGGTCAACAGTCTTGAAAATGCTTTATTGAAATGTGTGACTTATGTGCATAAGATGTGTTTGAAAAGACCACAGCTTGAAAACTGGTTTTTGAAAACTTTTCAACAACCAATGGAAAAAAAAGCAAATCTCTACTGGACTTGACTTCTGGTATAACCAGAGGCCTGGTGTAAAACTTTTCTGTAAAACATTTTCCATTACAGAAACTAAAGAAAACAAAGCTATTATACTCGAAAATCGTTGGACTCTGAAGATTCAGAGGAGAAGCAACAGTTTTTTAGACATGTAAGGTGACTTCTTTTTTGGTTACATTTGGATGAACATGGACTTCACAGTTCTCGGAAGAACACCAGAGGAGTGTTCAAATCTGTATGCATGTCACGTTGAAGAAACAGAGAAACACAGACAGGAAAGGAAAAGGATGACGGGAGAAAGAGAGGAGACCGAGAAAAGGGCTCAGAGAAAAGAGAACTGGAACAAGACATGATTAGGTTAAGTCTAGTTATAAATTTATCAGAAGCTGTGCGCACCTTTTTTAAAAGTCCTAAATTTACATTCCAAAAACTGCCCCCTAACCCTCAAACCTGCTGTCCCTGCCTTGGAGCTACTGTGAAAGTCTATGCACAAAAACTGAAACAGAAAATAAAAAATAACCTGGCCCTTCCAAACCCCAAAACAAACCCAAAGAGCTGTACATGTTTTTTACACATAGGATTAATAATATAGGCATACAGGTGGCATGATTCAATTAAAAGGCTTTACTTTTATGCCAGAAAAAAAACCCAATAAATAAAAGGTGCTAAAGTTAGCATTAAGAATTTGGTTGTAATATATTGACAAAATCTGGGAAGGCAAATCCTCAAAGCTCCCGATACTGAACTGTATCAACAAACTACAAAGCAAATACATAAATAATGCAAAATATGATTGAGAATGTGAGATTTTTTAAAAACAAAGACAACATAATTCAGGTTAACTTTGTAGAACAGTGAATAAATGAAATTCATCTACACCTGAATAAAACATATTTAACAATTAAAAAAAATTTAAACAACCACAAAAAGTAAAAACTTTAAACAAACATGAACAGGATTTGTTTTTAGGGCACACAAACGCCTCTGCAGCAGATTCCGACAGTAGCTTTACTGGTGTGTCTTCTACAGATGAGTTAAAGAGACAGGCTGAGCTCCACACAGGCAAGATGACTAACAGGGCAACAGGACAGTCACACAGGGTGGAGTGCCACACCCGGCTACAACCCCCAGATTCCACTGCAGAGCTGGCTTTGTGCGTAGGAGGCACACAAAGAAAGGTGATTCAGGCAGACATTATTCAAAAGCTACTTTGTCATGTAACCATTGAATAATGTTTGGGAAAGCTTTGGGCTTTGTTTTTTTTTTTGTTTTTTTTTTTAAGTTTTACTCCTTGTATTTAATTTTTTAAATAACAAGGTCACTAAAACTCATGCACGCTGCAAAAAACCTCATGCAGTAGTTAAGGTAAACCATCCAAGCAGTTTTTATTCATTAATATTCATAAATACACACAGCAGCTTCATTAGAGATTTCAATTTTCCTCTTCAGTTTGAATGTGGAGTATTAGGAGAGCCTTTTGCATGTCAAGGTACAGGAAGCAGAGATCACCCCTGCACTGCTACCTACATTTACCTGCTAGAAGTAAAAATTAGTTAAGTGGAAATGATTATCATATATATTTTCTCTCTTCCTTTTGAATGTACACAATGTAACAAGAGTGACAGACCTGAAATTACAATCACCAAACAAATCCAAGATAGTTGTTGTCCACTTTCATTGGCAAATACAGCACAGAGGACATTGTCTGCGAATTGGGATGTCATCAAAGAGGAGGTGGTGGAGGCTCATTTCCTTTATTACTCTCTTTTAAATTTAGGTTTTCTAAAGCAACATCTAAAGGCATAATATCTACACAGCCCATAGCACCAAAATCTGCCATCTCCCCCCGTTCATCCTCGTCTGAGGACGAGCTCTCTTCACGCACTAAAGTGGACAGAAGGAGCTCCTGGACAAACAGGCTGCGGTCTGCACGCTCGCTTTCCATGGACTGGCGCTCTGTTTCAGACATTTTAGGATCATTCAACCTGTATAAGTTAAAAAGAAAAGACCTTATTGGCAAAAAGTCAATGAACAATGGCATGGCCAATTTCTACAATGTCCTTCACTGTGCAAGCTTTACAGGTGGCAAAATTCAGAATCTGGGACATATTACCGGAACAACTTGCTCTAATTTATCACCTTAAGTATGTTGTGATGAATTTCCCACACTTGTAGCTATACTGTTACCCTGAGGTGTAAATCTATGCCTTAATTATATTCAATGAGGGAAAAAAATATTTAGACTTCTACTCCTTTCAAAGAAAACTACGGTAAAAAGTTTTCTGAGGAAAACAGTATTTCTAACAAATTAGACTCTTGGGGAAGTAGTAATTTCCCTACCCAGAATTTCACCTGTGGGTAGTAAAAAGAGGAAAATAGCAGCCCCTCTAACAAAAACAAAACCTGCAGTGACCAGAATATTCAACTGAAAAAAAAATCCTAAAACTTCCCCTGACTTTTCTCTTATCACTTCCATCTAATTCCTCCTGGAATGAGGGTATGTCCAGAAGCACAAGAGTGCAAGAAAACACACACTCTCCTACATTTCTCCTGCCAAAGACCTACTGTGTAGCAGGGCAGACAAGAGATCTACCTGCCTGACATGCTACCCTGACTCCTGCCCTTATGAGATCTGGCCTATACTGGGAAACTGGGCTCATCTGTAAAGAGACTGCATAAATGTTAAGAGCCAAAAATTCTATTTACAACTTATTACTAACTTAAGTGACTTACAAAATGTCAATTCTTCAATTAAAAAATAAGCAAAATTCTGCTTAGTTCAAAACTGATTTTACTTCTCTACATTTTTAGTGGCAAAGAAAGAAAAGGAAACTAGCAGGAGCACGGGGTCAGGAAAAGTAACAAAACAGGGAGAAGATGGGGACAGTGAAAGGAGGCCTAACAGGCACACATGACAGGTGCTTCTCCCTGAGAAGCCAGGGGCGCCCCAAGCCCAGAGATCTTCTCCATGCTCCTCTACTGATGAGCAACTGCTCCCTGATGTCCTACCGATGCTGAGAGGCACAGGAGCATCCCAAAGTCATACTGGAACGATACTTACTGGGCACTAACTACGGGTCAGGCTCTGTTCTAAATGCTTTTTGGGTGTATTAGCTCCTTTAACTCCTGTGAGTTAGGCCCTATTATTACCAACATTTTATAGGAAGAAGAAATTGGAACAGAGATTAAGTAACTTGCTCAAAATCTCATAGCTGTTAAGTTCAAAACCACTGAATGATTACCTCTATGGATCAGAAAACAAATTAAAATATCTAAATTTCAGAACAAAGTTATCTGGAAGGTAACTGCATAAAAGCCAGTAAATCCATATTGAAAGGAAACGACTAATAACATTTGTGGTTAAAACCAAATTAAGAATATCACAGGAAAGTATTTAGTGAAGTTGGATATTGAGCAGTAGACTACACATTCTCAATTCAGAACGATAAAAGGGTTAAGAACTGAAATACATTCCTTGTTCTCAGCTTTGGAAAGTCCTTTGGTAAAGGAAAAAAAAAAAATCTTGGGGCCGGCCCGGTGGCGCACTGGATAGTGCACCGCTTGGGAAGCGCGGCGGCGCTCCCGCCCGAGGGTTCGGATCCCACATACAGACCGGTTCCTGCTCACTGGCTGAGCGAGGCGCGGGAGCAACACCGAGGGTTGCGATCCCGTTGCCAGTCCCCGGTCCGGTAAGGGGGCCAAACTGAGGGATGCGGCTCATTGCCGGACACGGACACCAACCACACAAAAAAAAAAAAAAAAAAAA
>NW_007726400.1:481959-501614 GCF_000696425.1 Galeopterus variegatus | reverse complement strand
CCGTTGCCGGACACGGAAAAAGACAAAAAAAAAAAAAAAAAAAATCTAGAGAAGTCAAACCTATTACAGAAACATAAAGGGTGTAGAGATGACTACCTGCACAGTAATCAGGCAAACTAGAAACATTTAGGCTGAGGCCTTCAGCCCTTTGGAGGGTATGCAATTCCGATAATACCGTTTTGATTTGCAGAGCAATAACTGAGAAAACACATCATTCCTGAGGGGCAGACAAAATCTGGTACTAGGGCTTGACTTCTTGATGAGCCAAACTTCATTTGGGGCCTAAAAGGAACAGCAAAGGATCTGTGAGGATCTTCAACTTGGGGTTAGCAAAACTAGCTGGCCCCATTAGCAAAAGACCAGAATCTGACTTAGACACTTAATCATTTCCTAAAAGGTCAGCTATCTTGGACCCCGAAGAATCTGTGTCCCCACCGTCTGTTCCAGAGCAACATGAATAGGAACTGCTCCTGGTCAAAGAAGAGACCAATGGTAAGGCTTGAGACTTACATATATCACCTAACAACTGTGGGACCAGAGACCAGGATTTCTCTTGCAAACGTTGCAGCTACTCTCCTTGCCTTGAAAATTCACAATGCATTTTAATGTGTTTGAAGGTCTGAGAAGCCCAACAGTAAATAAACTATTTTTGTTAGTTTTGTCCAAACTTATTCATCAGGGAATAAAAAGATGAACACAAAATGACTATATATTCCTTAGAATACATAAAGTTGGAGGCTGGCTGGTGGCTCACTTGTGAGAGCATGGTACTGATAACATTAAGGTCAAGGGTTCGCCTCCCTGTTACTGGCCAACCACTAAAAAAAAAAGTATAAATATAAGTTGCAGGGAATACTTTTTTGGAAAACATTATATTAGATAAGTCATATGAGTCAGGATCAAATGATACAATAAAAGATGTGAAAAGTGGTCTGCAAATTGCAAGGTATCACGTATCAAACAGCTACAACCAGAATCCAAGGAAAACACTCAAAAGCCACTCATACCACACACTGTGAGCTGGGTGTCTAGGGTAGAATAACTGCACAGAAAATCCCAGATCATACACTCAGGTATGTTTCAAAAAAAAAAAAGAAAGAAAGAAAAAAAGAAAACATCCCAGATCAAGCCCAATGAATACCTTGCGGGGCTAAAACAGGGGGAAAAAAAAAAAAAAGGCAAGGGTGCAAAGATGTCTTTCTCAATGGGCATTGGCAAGACCTTCCACCTATAGGTCAGTGAACTCTCAGTGGATATACATATTGGTAGGTCCCTTTTTTGAGGTATGTGCCTATATCTGGCAAGTCACAGACCTGGTGTTGGTTGGTCCCTACAGGTAAGGTTACATGGCCGCAGGTAGATCCACCTGTGGCTCTGTGATTTCTTCATGTTGAAGCAACATTTTCTGGTAATTATCAGGCATAGTTACTGACCTTGCACAGAAAATTCAAAGATAAATTCCCCACTTGATAGTTCCTTCTTACATTCATAACAAATTATAATAATGGGTACCATTAATTGGACCTTTACTATACGCCAGACACTGAACCAGACCATACATATACCAGTATTCCATTTAATCCTCAAAATAATTCTCTCTTTCATCAGGCAAAACTCCTGGTATACTGATGATAAAACTGAGATTTGGAGAAGTGAAGTGATTTGCCTAAGGTTCAAAGCCAGGGCTCTAGACCAGAGGACCTCGAACATTTTTTATTCTGCACCCGCAACATGTTATTTACAGCTATACACATGTACCACTGTACTAACAGAGATATTAGAAAGTATGAGATCAGAGAAATATAAGTAGAAATTACAATATTTTCTTCAAATATCCTAATTGTCAAACATACTGCATTTTACACATAGAGATATACTAATTTTCTTCTTTATTTTACAGTTTCTACTTTATGTTCTTCTCTGTTTCATTAAAAGCCCAAACTAGTCCAGGTTCACTGTCTCTTGAGCCTAAGTCTCTATTCGTCATTGCTCTTTTTAGAATTCTTTTATTTTTTTGGTGGCTGGCTGGTACAGGGAAGAATTCTTTATATTTTTAAAAGTCACATAAAATGCTTATGACATTTTGGCAGAGGAACATATTCAGTTGCTAACAGGAGTTTCAGAAGCAAGTAAGAACTCTACTCCATCTAGTGGAACAATTTACTGTGTGTACTGAATATTATTTATATCAAACTAAACGACTTTTTCAAGTTACTTCTTTGTACCAACCATAAGAATTTAAATCCAGCTTCTTTAGAAATTCTCAGGAGAAAACCACCACTGTATTATGAAATCTTATTCTGTACCTTCTACTACTTCACAGCAGACTGAAATTGGCAATAAAAAGAAAGCAATGCTAATTATGACACTAAATGTACCTAATATGATGTTTACTTATGCAATAATATGGTGCTAAGTTTTATGGGGATGTTTACTTATGCAATAATATGGTGCTAAGTTTTATGGGTAGTATGGAAAAAGAAATTCATATTAGGTGATGCTATATAACTTGGGAACATGAAGACCAGCATTCTTACTTTATCTAAAATAATGAGTTTTTCAAATTCTTGGAGATATATTGAATATGCAGTTTTAATCAGAGATCTCTGAGTTTTAATGGTATGACCAAGGGCAGAGTTTTTAAGAACATATACATGCACAAAAGAGAAAAGATCATTTTAGATTGTGTAGTGCCAATAAAACATTACTTCTTAAGCAAAATTATATTATTAAATGAGCTACCTTGTTAAAAGAAATTGGGAGTTCTGGAGAGTTTGCTGATTGCTTTCTGTATTAGCTGTGTTGGTTGTTGCTGTAGATTGTGTGATTGTAGTGGTGACACTGCTCGTGTTAGTACGCCGGGTTGCATTGCGTGCAGTCTCCAGTTGTTGCCGTGCTGCCTGGGCATGCTGCCGTTCTAGCTGCAGCTGCATCTGCAGTTGTTGTAACTGAGAAGCGGAAGGGCCAGAAGAATTAAGCTGTCCTCCTGCAGAACGTCTCACTCCGGATAACTGAGATAAAAGCTCTGCCAATGGAAATGAAGACAATTAATGTCTACTTAACATTGAGGAAAACAAAATGCTACCAGAAGATCAAAAAGCATTGTGAACAGGAAGGTACCCATAACAACATATAGCTTCTACCAAGAGCTTGATACCTTTTAGAATGCCTACCGGAGGCAAGAGTTACATTGTACGTGGAATGCAAATAAGTACATATGAATATTATCCCACACAATTATTTTTGCTTTAAGCAAAACTTAACAAAGATTATGTTTAAAATTATTTGCATAATGGACTAATTCAGTTATACTTTCTTAGTATTTAATAGCTTAAAGTGATTTATCTATAGGTCCAATCATAATATAAGCCCTCTCAACATGTGTTCCACAGAAGCAGGAATCAAGTCTACTGTTTACCATACTCCCAGCTCTTAGAACAGGACCTGGTACATAGTAGGAATTCAACCATTTACTAAAAGATTGAATGAATTATTAGAATTAAACCCAAGAGGACTGGATCGTTTCTAACCACGGCCCTTGCCCATTCGCCTCTGCCTTTGCTCTCTGGTACTTACTGGTACTGCTGTTTAGAGTGTGGTACATAGTAGGAATTCAACCATTTACTAAAAGATTGAATGAATTATTAGAATTAAACCCAAGAGGACTGGATCGTTTCTAACCATGGCCCTTGCCCATTCGCCTCTGCCTTTGCTCTCTGGTACTTACTGGTACTGCTGTTTAGAGTTACCAGAGGACCACTGACATGAGCAGCACTGGCAGTACTTAGTAAGGCTGACTGGTCCTGAGAACCTGCTGCACCTGACTGTACAGCCTATTAGTGGCCTGTTATGATCCAGACCCTCCTCTGCCACTAAGGTTGTACTTATCAATAGTGATGTGGACCTTTGTCCATGCATTCTCATCTAAGCAAGGTGCAGGGATTGCCTTCTCCCATGTGGAGGGTCTATCTAGCTTACAGGCAATTGATGATTGCCTTGCAGATGTTACATGTTCAGGCCAGCGAATTGCTCTTTGTCATCATTAAAACTCATTAAGAGGCTAAGTTTCTGTTTTCTTGTTCACTGTTGTTTTGTACCAGGAGTTCTTACACTACTCTTTTATGGAATACATAGTCCATCACTAAAACAAACTAATTTTCACTGACAGAAAAAAATAAAGTAATGAAGATAATGTCTCAATTTTGAATTTTGCTCCCACAAATTACTTAAATTTCTAGAGCTTGCTACCAGGTGATAGATATTCCCTCTGGATGAAGAAATATTTTTTAAAACCCCCAAAACTCAGTTTATTGGGTTTGCTTTTGTTTCTTACACATCTAAATGTCCAAAGCACATTTAGAATAAGATTTTATACTCTGTATCTTACATTTTAAAGAACATTTTATAAGTAAAACTGCTCCTCCTTTCTATCACAGATTTACACTTATCACCATTTCAGATATTTTACAACACGCATCAGGGCTTCCAGACACACATTCCATTACGTAGACACATTTCAGAACTGTTTCTTTAAACCTGCACATTCTTCCCGGCATCTTATCACCTGTTTGGTGTGTCTTGCTGATTCTCTAGCTACGGTGATTTCTGACACTTGATTTTGACCCTTTTGCTCTGTTGCCAGATTCCAAGATTGTTGTGCACTAGACTCAGTGACTTGGCCATGGACTACAAGTTAAAATGGTAGTATTTTTTTAGTAAGATTTCCCCAAGCTATTAAAACATGTACCTTTCAGTAGGTTCCACAACAAGACAGTTCTCAAACCAAAGTGAGGACAGAAAAATTCCTATTTTACTTTCTTCCATGAGAAGAGCCTAATTCTTTAGTTTTGTCAATTAGCTTTTTTTAATCTATGTACTTGTGGAGGTTGAACTGTAGAATTTTGGAGGTCTTTTGACTCTGAAATCTTTCACGATTTTCTTGGACTTCAGTGGAGGCCACAAATACAATATAAGCTATTATGCCCCTTATGCCCCTAAGTACTTAGAGAAATGCCAGAACAATATGAATTGCTTTATGTTAATTGGCTTTTAAAAATATTTTACGCTTGCAAAGTATTTGGGAAATTTCTTTTTTTGGCGCTGGCTGGTACAGGGATCAGAACCCATGACCCTCGTGTTGTGAAGATAGCACATATTCTCACACAGGCAAATGGTGTGGATAGGGGGAACCAAGATATCGTAGAAGAGACTTTCAAAGCTGCAAACAAAACACTTCTAAATGCAGACGGATTTTTCTGCTGGCTTCCGGGTTTTTCAGCTGATGGTTTTGGTGTCATTTAGGGACAGAGTGAGTGGTTTCATGAGGCCCTCAAGTGCTACCATAACATACACTGTTTCATCATGGTATTTATGATGAGAAAGTGATGTTACAATCGTTATATTTTGTTTTTAAAAAGTAGCTGGGTGTGAGGTACACTTTAGGAAGAAATCCATGAAAATAGTGAAAAAAAAGTTCTGGGGTTTAAGAGGCTTACACAGAAGACATTCCCTGATGTCAAACAAATAAAGTTACTATATAAACTTTATTACATAAAGTTACTACACTTAAATTCTGAAAAATTAGTATGTTTTCAGGATAACTGCCATAGTTATTGGTAACCAGAGACACTTATAAAAATCTCATGAAAATGGATGTAGATGATGGGGGATATTCTACTGGATGGATACTGATATCACTGGAGACTCCTGAATTTGCTAAAAAAGTTGAGGATGTCAGCTTGGTTTTAAGTTATTTGCTTAGTTTCTCCATGAACATGGAATGAAGAGTGGATCAAGCATAATGCTTCTGGGTATTGCAAAGAATTCTTTCACACAAAATACACAGTGACTCAGAAGGCTTAAGTATTCTTGGCCAGTTTGGATTTTTTCATTCTCTTAAAAAAAAAACAACCGAAACATGACTTCACGTTGCTTTCAGAGCCCCCTGCACATAGGGAGAGAGGAAGACTGGATCCCTCTGTTCATTAAATACTAGCCCTAGACTGGCAAAGGTTGGCTGATACTCTAACGTCTTGGTTGGTTCCATTTCTTTATCTTTCCATTAGCTGCCACTTATCTTCCCTTAAATCTAAAGGGCCATATTTCCCATTAGAAAATTAGAAACTGTGTGCAAGGGTTAGGAGCTGCAGAATAAGAAAACGACTAGTTTCTTCCTCAACAGGTCTAAGTTTGGATTATGATTGCCAGAAGGCAATCAAAGCAATCAGAGTAAAGTTTGGCATACATACAGAAAAGTTCTGGTTAGCTCTTGAATTTCCTCAAGCTGCTACGAACACTGAAACCTTCCCATGAAAACAGAACCCTAAGTTAACAGGTGATCGGTTTAGAAAAACAGTTCATAAATTGAAACCAGAAGCATTGAGTCTACAAAATTAATTGATCTGGTAGGTCAGTAATCTCAGGGAACATTGCCAGAAACTTTTGAGACATAGGGAAGGGGATGCAGAAATGAAAGAAGGAAAGGAATTTAGAGCCAGACGTGACCTTATGCTATCCTATGCACAGACTGGGCAGGAAATGGCTCTCCCTGAAAAAGATGACCTGCAAAAGGGAAAGGAGCCCCAAGATGCCACCTGCTCCACCATCCCACACCCACAACGGTGTAAGGCAGCAGAGTAACAGAGAGAAGCGAATAAAGCCACTTTATATTTAACTAATCAGATTAAAGATGACCTGCAAAAGGGAAAGGAGCCCCAAGATGCCACCTGCTCCACCATCCCACACCCACAACGGGGTAAGGCAGCAGAGTAACAGAGAGAAGCGAATAAAGCCACTTTATATTTAACTAATCAGATTTAAATCTGGATCAACATTTTTCTCTTTTGTATGAAAACACCCTACTGGAAGACTTATAATCTGGTCAAATTGCTTTTTAAAAAATCTGACTGTAACAAACTAAAGATGATGTGCAAGTCAACTTTCACTTAATGAACATGGTTGTACAACAGTCATATTATATAAAAAGAGAAATAAGAAACTGCATTCTCAACACTTAGTCACTTTTAAAAAAAGGTGAAATAACAATAATCTGGAGATTAGTTTTTCTCTTTGGAGATATTATCCTCAAAAATAATCAAAATGACAAATGTTAAAAATGATTCTTTCCCTTGTTGCCTCTTAAAAGGATATTAAATCTCTAGGGGCTCTGTGTTCAAGTGTAAGATGAGCTGCAAAGTCATCTGTGACATGATTAGGATCGCCTCCAGGTAACGCTGCACATATTGGACAAATCTGAAATGAAAGTAAGGAAAGCAGGTTTAATAAATGAACATTGGTTAGATGTCTTTCTGGGCCAGTATTTTGTTATAAATTTTATTATTACCAAGTTTTAACCAGGCAAAAACACAGAAGATCCTGAACTAGTGAAAAGTAGCAGAGGACTAAGTAATTTACTGCAGCACATCAGTGCTATCACTCACAACTAAAACACAATCTCTCAGGGTCAGACACTATAGTTCTAGACAGACAGTTCAAACCTGATATTTGGCAAGGCCTTCTAACAACTTGGCTGACTCATTTGCATGGTCTAGCAAAATAGTATCCATTAAAAAATTAAATGTGCTATTTAGTGCACGTTTATATCTAAGTCCAGTCTTGAATGGTAAAGATAGACATATAACTACAGCACACTTCCCCAAAGTAAGCTAGACTTGAGGGTCAATACCCAAATACGACAGTCGAAGTCTGATTAAAATGTAACTGAGCATACTTATATCTGTTGAATGTGATAGAGTAAGACAGATAATGATTAATGATAATATGCTAATGTGCTCTGTAAATTCATTAATGATACTTCCAAGGGGAAAATGGCATGGAAGCCCATTTTTAGAACTTTACTTCCCAGAGGGATGGGTGATAGAGCAGAAGCCTGTGATCAGGTCAAGTTCAAGGAGTAGAAGATCAACTTCCCTGTGGGCCTTACAGAAAGAGGTAGAAGGACAAAGCAGGAATAAAATGGTGTGTACACAGGCAGAGTTCAGGAAAGTCTTGATAGTTTGGGAAGGTAGTTTCTGAAATAGCAGTTTCAACAGAATGGTGAAATAGAGGGCAGGAGACAGAAGGATAGAAAGAATGAGGAACTTTAAGAGAAATGGCCCTTATTTCTCTAGAAATCCAAATGGGCAGATGATGGTCTAACAGTGGTGGTCAAGCCTTGAAGTATGAAGAACTCCAATCTTTTTTTTTTTTCCCCCTTTTGTCTTTTTTCGTGACCGGCAATGGATCGCAACCCTCAGTGTCGTGCCCGTACCGGACCGGGACCGGCTACGGGATCGCAACCCTCGGTGTTGCTCCCGCACCTCGCTCAGCCAGTGAGTGGCCGGTCTGTATGTGGGATCCGAACCCTCGGCGGGAGCGCCGCCGCGCTTCCCAAGTGGCGCACTGTAGCAGTGCGCCACCGGGCCGGCCCTGAAGAACTCCAATCTTAAGGAATAGGGCCAAGAAGAAAGTTCTGGTGGAAAGGGGCATGACCAAAGCTTGAACTATTTAGTGCACATTTATGTAAGCCTGTGTCTCTCCATGGGTAAGAGGGTTAAAGATAGGATATGTAATTCATCTTGCCAGTACATGTACCATGTGCCAAAATTCTTTCACCTGGAGTAAAATCTGGACGATCTCTTCACCTCATTGTCTGCTTAAAGCAGAGTGGGAGAAGGGGGTAACACTGGAGATTAGGGGGCTTAGAAAGGTGAGACTTGGAAGGACAATGCTGGGGTACGGAGGGGAAAACAAACTACTCTGATTTCCAGAGCTTAAGCAAATACAACCTCCCATCTTCTACTGACTAGAAAGCAGAAGTCCCCTGAGAGTTTGGCTCTGATTTGATATCAGTCTCTCCTATGCTGTCCTGATTATGTGACTTAGGATTCTGAGAAATATCCTCAAGAAAACCCAAAGATGCTCATGAGAAACAACATTTAAGCATGACAGTATGCAAGAGAACCACAGAGGTGAGAATGGAATGTGCTGAGGGGAAAATGAGAAAAAGTAGACATGCACAACATGTCTTTCTCAGAAGATGCCAGAAAGATGGCCCGACATTTTTTTTTCTCCATCAGAGAGAAAAGTAATTGTATTTGTTGACATTATCAACTCTCTCTTTACTAGGAATTTAAGTTTTACTGTTTGTACCATTCCTGTGCTCTGACAATGTATGGTAGTTGTCTGATATACTTATTTTACTTTTCATTTTCATGTGTTTCTGTCTTGCCTAGCTAGATTATAAACTCTGAGAGATGGAGGACAGTATGATTTGTCTTCGTTTTTAACTGTGACCAGACTTACTTCAATCTTCCTTCTAAGATATTTCCCTTTAGGGCTGGCCAGTTAGCTCAGATGGTTAGAGTGTGGCGTTATAACACCAAGGGTCAAGGGTTCAGATCCCTGTACTGGCCAGCTGCCGGGAAAAAAAAAGATTCCCTTTAGATTGGTCTTTGGATAAAATCTATGCACAACTTGAACTACACAAAGATAGCTGCAGGAGCTTCAGTACTTGAGGGCACAAGTAAATTTTCTTAGATGAGAAAAGTCTCCTTGAGGATATACATGCCTAGAAGGAAGACAGAAGTACACATACCAATCGTACCAAAAATGTCCTAATAGGATAGATAACCTACAATCTAGAAAAGCACCTTGGAGATGGGGATATAAAATAGAAAACAAATCAAGATCCTTTATTTTGTGTTTTAACTTCAGTTCCATACTAAAAATCTTTTAGATTTCCTTGTAGTAACTGTGCCAAGATGGCAGAATGAAGTTATTCAGAACTGTTTCATTAAAAAAAAAATAACATAAAACTAACCAACCAATCAACCAACCTTCCACAATGACTAAGGATAAAGAATTACTGGGGTGAGAGGATCATGCAGTTTGACAGCTGGCACAAAAAATCAAGCCCAGATTTATAAACACAGGATGATGTTGCCACACTTGGATCACACGGAAGTTAACCAGATAAGGACTTGGGAAGAAAACTAACCTCCAGTGCTGATGGGACCAGAGGCCTGGTCATCCTTTTTAAGTTTTACATTTTATAATTACAGTTTTTAGGATAAAAACTCCAGAAACTCAAGGCTCTATCTTCTGAGATGTAATGGAGAGAACAAGAGGAAGAAAAACTAGAGCCAAGTGGGGCAGGAGAAATAGAAAAGAGGTAGGGCGAAAGGAGGGAAAGACAGAAAGCCACCCTGCCACTCAGGGCCACACACACTGCTTAGTGTTGAGTGTGCCTTTGCTTCTACATCACGGTACCCAGTATCTTTCACGGGACAGGCCAGCTATTAACCCTAAAGTTATGAGTCTGTCAAAGGCTTACTGAATTGGCATAAGTCAATGTTTCCCAAATTCGGCTAAGAATATAAATCATCTGGAGCACTTGTTAGAAATATAGTTTCCTAGGCCTGGAAACAGATTCTGGAAGATTTGAGAATTTTTGACAAGGGTCCCAGGTGATTCTTATAACCCATTAAGTTTAGCAAATATAGTTTAAATATGTATACAAAGGTAATGAAAAATTACAATTTACCGTTATATGAAACACCAAATGTTATGTTACATAACCCAAAAAAATTCTTATTCACAAATGTCGTTCCTATTCTCAGTCTTGTCTCTGCTTTTGCTCGGCATTACAATTTACCGTTATATGAAACACCAAATGTTATGTTACATAACCAAAAAAAATTCTTATTCACAAATGTCGTTCCTATTCTCAGTCTTGTCTCTGCTTTTGCTCGGCTTCCTCTTCAGCTTCATCTTGCCACTGAGGGTCACCACCAGTCCTGCTTTTTATCTGTAACCCTTTTGGAAGCCTTTACCAAATGAGATGAGGTCCCATCCCAAGAACATCACAGAGTTTCCATTTTTCACGTGGTCCCAATGCATGATTGCAAGCAACCAATCGCTGCACATTTTAACACAGGTTGTTACCAACATCTAAAACGTACTTTCCAACACTGTACCCCACAAATACGTACAAATAAGTGTTAAAATAAAAATAATAATTAAAAAAATACCCTCTGAAGTCATTACTCCATATATAAACACCAAGTCACTGCTGAATGTACAAAACCTCCCCCCCACGGCACAGCCTATATGCCCACTAAAAAATCATCCAAAGTCAGCATGCTTGTTTTTTTGTTTTTAAACAAGAGCTCCGCACATTCTTCCCCATACAATTACCAACCACTCTAAAGCAAGTGTGGATTTCCTCCAGCCTCTTTTTTGAACTTATACGACCACAGCAGACAGCATTCTCTCTCTGAAGCCATGTTTGAAATGTGTTATCATGCTGACAGTCATTGTACCTTATTCCAAGTACTTGATGACATCAGGGAGCAATACTTCATTCTTCATACATATTAAATGTTTTGAAAGATACACTCAGAAACTATAAATGTTTGTAAGAGGCCAGTAAATATTTCCCTTTCCAAAGTGCCCTTAATAACTGGCCCAGGAATTATCCAGAACAGTCTTTCTTCTGTCATTACCCTTCTGAGGGCAAAGCAGTAGGGAAAAGCTAATGTTGTGCTCCCCTCACCCTTTCCTTTTTTAATAACTCAGCTAATAACTTGATCAATTTTTGCTCAGGCATCCACACTTCTTCCCACATACAAGCCCTTCTGCAGCACTCCCGGCCCCCTTGCTTTTTGTCCAGTCATTACTTGAAAATTCCTTCCTCTCTTCCCACCCCTCAGTCCTTCCCCCATTACAGCTGTGAGTCAAATTATGATGTTAATCAAGGTTGAAAAGTTTAAAAGAAGTATTACCCTTATATCTGAGGAGTTATAGGTTCTGAAGCGAAATTAAAACACAATGAAGAATCCACCCATTGCCATAGCTCTATACTGTCTTTAGAAAAGCTCTATTTCTTCATCCTTCTGGGAATTTGCTTTCTATCTAACAATAGCACAAGAAAGATAAAAATACAATTTCAAGTCAAATCATTTTCCTGTGTAGTTTAATACTACAATAAGCTTCTAGTATAAGCCTAGATAGGCTTTCCTAAGCTAGCTTTGAATCAAAGTTTATCACATGATGTGTACTGCCAACTTATGTACTTATTGTGCACTGAGCTCCAAACCAGATGTCCAAAAGACATTTTATAAAAACAGCCTCTTTTTAAGTTGGGTATTCCTTTTCTTTTTAATATGTAGGTAGCATTTATAAATCTAAATAAAAACATCTGAGTTACATGTTGTGAATGTGATTGAAGACGGGGTGCCTTCTAGAACTATAGTGAGCATAAGGTCCCTGGTGCTACTCTTTCTAACTACCTCCCTGTTTCCAGTTAAAGGACCTATGCTATAAAATCCAGATGAGCTGATAGTTAATTAATGTTCTGAATGGTTAAGTTTGTTATACTGTATAATCTTATTACCATGGGATAACTAATCCATTAAGTATTTAATGAGTGCCAAGTCGGTGCTAAACTTAAAATTCTGGGTTATTTGGATCCTTACACTGGCCAGCTGCCAAAACAAAATGAAACACAAAAACTCTGTGTTAAAAAATTATCAAGAAATGAGCATAATTCCTGCCATCAATAAACTTCATATGAATTTCATTTCTCTTTAAAAACTGGTGTTTATTTTTCATCATTCTTCAAACTGTGGTACAATTCATGCCTCGCCTTTCGAGGGGCTCTTAAAACTCAGCTCCAGAAACACCCCAGGCTTATTCTGCAAAGCAGGTTTTTCTGATCAATTGCAATACAAAGGGGGATTTTAACAGTTTCGTTCACAGAAGAGTGATGACCCAAAAAGAGCCATCAGCATTTAAAGCCAAGACACCTTTACATGTGTTATATTTTAATGCTTATACGTTAAAAAAAAAAAAAAATAAAGAATGGGACATTCTACTGAGCTATCTACTGCCAAGGTCAATGATAATTTCAATTATCACTGGATCTCCTGACCAATTAAAAGTATTGGTTTATCTTATAAAATCTATGGATGTAATGAATACAAGATTACATTAATACTGGAGTCCTGCTTTGAGAACACATAAAGCTCTAGTGGAAAATCTATGTTACATGATCAATAAAATCCTTCTGGTCCTTCTAGAATCATCAAACTGTAGCCACTTGCACCCTGACCATCCACTTTGCCAGTACAGACGCAGGTCTTTTCAATATTTGAGGAAGCATACTGTTTAACTAGATTATCACCTAACTTTCTGTTGCTGCAGTGGAACAAAAATTAACATAATTAAGTTTGAATTACTTCATATTAAATTTATTTTCACCCTCAGTCTCATTCTCCTCATTTTAATACTGAGGTTGGAACTGTCACCTGCTTCTAAAAAGCAGCTTTTAGAATGTTAGGGAGTTTTTGTTTTAAACATGTTTCTTGCACAGAAATTTAAATTATATGTGTATGCTGATGTCCTGGGAATCCACAAAACTTTAAACATAATTTAGCCACACTGAAAAATTACTCCAAAGGAATCAGAATTGTCCCATTTCTTTATCCTGCCCACAATTCAGTCTAGAGGTTAGCATCCATGCTTAACTAGAAGAAAAACCTCATCCTGAGCTCTACTATTTCTATCTTCCCTAGAGGTAGTTATATATTTTACTCGTATTTTTTTGTTTTTTGATAATTGGCCGGTATGGGGATACTTTACTTGTAGACTTTGAGAAAGAAAAGGAAATGGGAACTTCCTACTGCTTAATGGTATCAGTAAGAAGCTGAAAGCTGGAAGAGGATGGGGGCCGGGAGTTGCCCAAAAGCTAGCAACAATTTTAGTAAAGAGTCAGAAATTAACTCTACTTAAGATGATGGGTTTGCATTGCTTATAATAAGTTTACATTAGAGTTTGGTGATAACAGAGCTTTGTATGTTTCTCTTCTCAAGGTCATTTTTCAATCAAAGCTGAGTCTGGTAGAGCATCCTAGAAAAAAAATGACCTCGGTCGTGAACACCGAGATTAGCATCTTCAAATAATTTTATTAAGCAATATTTTTTTTAACCTGGGGGACAGGACAAGAAAAGAAGGGTGGCAGAAAAAGAGACAAGGCTGAAAAGTGCTTTAAAAACTACTGTGCTATCTCATTATCTGTCCACAGCTGCCAGAAAGTGCCCATCTTTAATTTATACCGCCTTCCCTACAAATCTTACTGCAAGCCCTGCAAAACATTTCAATGCACTGATTTGAAGTTAGCTGTCTGGAGACTGAACTAGACAAATCTGACCTATTTCATAGGACAAATAAGAAATCAGAACAGGGGTTAAAGGAAAAGGAATTCAAAATAAATGTCTCTAACACCTGCTATCTTACCTCGCATCCCGCTTCACATTAGCATCCTTCCCATTCTCAAAACTGCCTTGTTCACATTGCCCTATGGGATTTTAATTTAACCCAGAAGAAAGTACAAAGTAACAAAAACACTTCCCCAGAGCATGTCCTTTCCAGAGATAACAACATACTCTCAAATACTAGACACAGAAACCTTCCTAGAAAAGCTACTATTACCTCATTCTCATAATATCTAATTGATTCCCCTTTTGGTTTCCATATCATATTAAGGAACTGATTTCTTATAGAAATAGCTTTAAAATATTATGACACATATATACAGGGGCATCCTAGAACAAATCTGGAATCCCTTAAGTGTCTGTAATCATTTCCTTCCCTGATATCAACTAAAAATCTTCTGCTGGGATACTACATATCAGTCTTATAAACAAAAGTACTCCTGTCCAATTTTTAAACAAGTAAACATGCTCAAAATAACTATTATTTTAAAATACGCAAAGTAGCCAAATTTTTGTTCTTTTTTTTAAAAAAAAAGATGACCACCGGTAAGGGGATCTTAACCCTTGACTTGGTGTTGTCAGCACCACGCTTTCCATGTGAGCTAACCAGCCATCCCTATATAGGGATCCAAACCCTTGACCTTGGTGTTATCAGCACCGCACTCTCCCAAGTGAGCCACAGACCAGCCCTTCAAAGTAGCCAAATTCAAAAGTTAGAAAATATTATTGATAAATTAGAAAGTGTTTGTACTCAAAAGCAATGAAAGGCACAAATAGTAAAAGTACGGTATACTGATCTATAATCTCTCAAGCTAAATGAAGTTGAGTAGTGGCAATGTGGTACAGGAATTCCTATTTTGGCACTATTATTAAATAAAATACTGTTGTTAGTTCACAGAAAAGCAGAAAGTTTCTAATTACATTCTTTGATAAAGAAAATTGCAAGCAGTAACAGTCAATCGAATCCCATTTCTTTTCATGTATATCTGGCTTTTAAATGCTTACCCCTCCTGTTACCTGATTATAACAGGTAAGTAAGTAAAATACTTAAGATAAACATACAAAAATCAGTAGCATTTCTATACAGTAACAACAAACTAGCAGAAAAAGAAATAAAGAAAGCTATTCTCTGCTAGTTCGTTGTTGGTGTATAGAAATGCTACTGGTTTTCGTACATTGATCTTAAATATAAAACTTCTAGAAGAAAACATAGGGGAAACATTTCAGGACATAGATCTTGGCAAAGACTTCATGAATAATAATACTTCAGAAGCACAGGGAAAAAAGCAAACATTAACAAATGGGATTATATCAAACTAAAAAGCTCCTGCACAGCAAAGGAAACAATCAACAGAGCAAAAAGACAACCTGCAGAACGGGAGAAAATATTTGCAAACTATGCATCTTACAATAATATCCAGAACACACAAAGAACTAAAACAACTCAACAGTACAACCACAGATAATCTAATTTAAAAATGGGCAAAGGAACTGAATAGACATTTTTTGAAAGATGACATACAAATGGCCAACAGGCATATTAAGAAGTGATCAACATCACTAATCATCAGAGAAATGAAAATCAAAACCACATTGAGATATCATCTCACCCCAGTTAGAACGGCCATTATTAAAAAGACAGAAAATAACAAATGCTGGTAAGGATGCAGAGAAAGGGGAACTTTTACACGTTGTTGGTGGAAATGCAAATTAGTTCTGTCACTATGGAAAACAGTATGGAGATTTCGAGATATCATCTCACCCCAGTTAGAACGGCCATTATTAAAAAGACAGAAAATAACAAATGCTGGTAAGGATGCAGAGAAAGGGGAAGTCTTACACGTTGTTGGTGGAAATGCAAATTAGTTCTGTCACTATGGAAAACAGTATGGAGATTTCTCAAACTACAGGTAGAACTATCATAAGATCCAGCAATGTCACTACTATTATATATATCTACACACACACCAAGTTGAAGGGACACCTGCAGCCCCATGCATATCATGGATCTACTCACAATAGCCAAGAGTTGGAACCAACCTAAAAGTTCTTCAATGGTACGCGTGTGCGCACGTGTGTACGTGTGCGTGATGAAATACGACTCAACTGTAAAAAAATGAATTCTGACATTTGCAGCAACTTGGATGAGCTTGGAGAGAATAATGTCTAAGTGAAATAAGTCAGGTACAGAGAGACAAATACCACATGTTTTCAGTCATATATGGAAGCTAAAAAAGTTGATCTCACAGTAAAGAGTAGAATAGTGGTTACTAGAGACTGGTAGGGAGAAGGAGAAGGGGAGATGGGCAGAGGGTGGTCAGTGGATACAGAATATTAGAGAGGTAGGAAGAATGGGATCTAGTGTTTTATAATACAAGGAGACTATAGTTAACAACAAAGTACTATGTATCTTGGAATAGCTAGTCAATATGATGTTGAATGTTCCTAACAGGAAGTGACAAATGTTTGAGGTGATGGATATACCAAGCACCCTGATAAGATAATTGTGTACAATATTACTGTATCCAAATATCATAACGTACTACATAAATATATATAATTATCATGGGTCAATTAAGAAAAATAAATTTAAAAGAGTGGGGGGGGTGGGGGGGGAATATAGAGCAGAATACTGGTTACCAGAGGCAGGGAAGGCTGGGGAAAGGTTGGCAGACCAGTACCAGAGGCAGGGAAGGCTGGGGAAAGGTTGGCAGACCAGTACAAAATTACAAAGTTACAGTTAGATAGGAAGAATAAGTTCTGGTGCCCTAGGTTGACAATAGCTAATGATATTGTATTGTATACTCCAAGATAGACAGAAAAGAGATCTTGAATGTTATAACCACAAAGAAATAAATGTTTAGATGACAGAAATGCTAACTATTCTGATTAGATCATTATACAATATATGTGTGTATTGAAACAAACTGTACTCTATAAACACGTACAATGAAAAAAATAAAAATTAATAGAAAAATTTGGAAAAAAAATAACAAAATTTAAGAAAGTAGGGAAGATATAAAAATTTGTAATTGTGGTTCACTCCACTGTTCCTAATAAGGAAATACAATTGTTTTTTTTTTTTTTTTTTTTTTTTTTTTTTTTTTTTTCTTTTTTCTTTTTCCGTGTCCGGCAACGGATCGCAACCCTCAGTGTTGCCCCCATACCGGACCGGGGACCGGCAACGGGATCACAACCCTCGGCGCTGCTCCCGCGCCTCGCTCAGCCAGTGAGCGGGAACCGGTCTGTATGTGGGATCCGAACCCTCGGGTGGGAGCGCCGCCGCACTTCCCAAGCGGCACACTATCCAGTGCGCCACCGGGCCGGCCCAGGAAATACAATTGTTGAGAGGTCAGCTCTATATATCCGCATATAAAAATCCTGTATGGATGATCAAGATTTAAAAAGTCCTTATTATGTCATTTTTCTCCATTAGAATTATTATTAAAATAAAATTATCTAAGGACAGATTATAGAAAATTTCTAAAATCATTCTTCTCCTTCTCCTTGATTTTATATCTTATCAAATTGGTGTAACTGGAACACAATACTACTATGCTATTTCAAAATTAAACTAGATTTGTTACAAACATATCTAGGTTTTTCTTAAAAGGGGAGTGAATGTATCATGTATCACTAACATACACCGAGTATACCTAAAAGCTGCAGACTACCCTAACCCCTTTCCTGAAAGGTAATGAAAAGAAAGAGTAAATAATTCAAATGAAAAATAGAAAGTAGTAAGTTCCTAACAGTAAACTAATAGAAGACTGCTACAATCATGGACAGAGTAATGTTTCATAATTTTCTATGAAGTGAGATGGAAATGTTGGCGAGTCAAAAGTGCTTTTACTTTTTAAGCACTCATGATGTTCTTCATGTAAATTGCAAGAGATTTACTAAACAAAGAACTGAAAGATTAATTACAAATCATTAATTAAACGTATAGGCACATTTCATTTAAAAACAAAACAAAACCTGTAAGGCTTTCTTTTTTTTTTTTTCCTTTTTGTCTTTTTTCATGACCGGCAACGGATCGCAACCCTCAGTGTCGCGCCCGTACCGGACCGGGACCGGGACTGGCAACGGGATCGCAACCCTCGGTGTTGCTCCCGCACCTCGCTCAGCCAGTGAGCGGCCGGTCTGTATGTGGGATCCGAACCCTCAGCGGGAGCGCCGCCACTGTAGCAGTGCGCCACCGGGCCAGCCCAAAACCTGTAAGGCTTTCTAATTAGCTGTAGTGCAAGTCAACTCAAAGGTAAGATTTAAGAGAAATTTCAGAAGAGCCACTCTTAATGCTCTTTAAGTTCGAAATTAGATGCAAAAACAAAGAAAAGCTTTCCCAACATGTTTGTACATCTCTTCCACAATCCTGACACTTCCTGGACAGATCCTCTATATATGCAATCCTGTCTGGCCTCTATTACTCAATACCAGGTTGATGGATTTTGATAATTATATAGTATGCTATTTCCCCTCTTAATTCTTCCCACAACCAAAACCTAGACATCCCAACCTACCAAATTTCCTAACTATAAAGGTTTTTAAAAACTTATGCTAATTTCAAAATCACAATATCATATTTGGTGCTTATGTAAAGATTCCTTAGTACCACACCCAATCCATACCATACTAATTTAAAAAAAAATTCTAACTAGTAACCATCTTTACTATGCATTCTATGTCAAATGTTTTTAATGGTTATCTGGTTTTGAAAGGCCCTCCATACCCTCAAAATTAAAAGCCTCTTGAGTAACCTTAAATTAATCTTAAGAAGGCAGACAAGGGCCGGCCCCGTGGCTCACTTGGGAGAGTGCGGTGCTACTAGCGCCAAGGCCGCGGGTTCGGATCCTATACAGGGATGGCTGGTGCGCTCACTGGCTGAGCGTGGTGCAGGCCACACCCTACTGGGGGCTGTGATCCCTTACCGGTCAGAAGAAAAAAAAAAAAAGATGGCAGACAAATCTTATGTAGGGCTATAGAGTCTAGTAGAAAAAGAAAATAGAAAAGTATAGACAAGATGTTTTAAAAATTACCCTTCAGTACACTTTCTTACTAGCTATGTCATTTATCAGTAAACATTTACCAGTGGGTGACAGTGATATTTGCAGTGATTATATCCTCTTGCCCCTGAATGTTCCAAAGGGATGCTGGTTAGAGGGTTAAGAACCTCAAGTCCTATAGGGAGGTACAAAATGATGGTCTAGAGAACACATCAAGGTTACACAGGACAAAACAAGACGGAAAATTAAGCATTTAGAAAGGAAAATGCTGAGAGAACTAGAAAAGGACATATAGCAAGTTGTTATGTGAATATAATCCCCACCACCAAAATGATGTGAATCTCTCTTGAACTCCATCATTCAAAAATGTTTTTTTTTT
>NW_007726400.1:481230-481769 GCF_000696425.1 Galeopterus variegatus | reverse complement strand
ACCCTCGGCGGGAGCACCGCCGCGCTTCCCAAGCGGCGCACTGTAGCAGTGCACCACCGGGCCGGCCCTCATTCAAAAATGTTTGATTCACCTCATCTGGCAAAAACATTGGCAGGGGGCGGGGACTTAAGGGGGGGGGTGAGAGGGGACACAGTAATATCATCCGCACATTTACACATAACTAACACATTACAGCTGATGACATGTTTCACATATACAAAGAGAGGTATTCAAAACACTTAACAACTGGTACGGCATAGGTACCAATCCATCAGAATAGACACTAGTCAGCAAGCCATATCTGCGTGCACCTGTTGAATGCGAGCCCTGGCTCTAGGACATGACCCTCGTTATTTGGAAAAAAAAAAAAACCCTGTACTTTTATATCAAATAACAAATATTCTTGTTGCTTGCCATTCTTCACTTGGAAATGTCTGGGTGTGTTATGGGTAGGAACACAGGTAGATGTGGTACTCACGGAAAGACTAAGAGCTAATGAGAAGGGAGAGATCCTTAAAATGTTCCACAAAACCAATACA
>NW_007726400.1:480413-480823 GCF_000696425.1 Galeopterus variegatus | reverse complement strand
GGAAAGACTAAGAGCTAATGAGAAGGGAGAGATCCTTAAAATGTTCCACAAAACCAATACAAAAGACTACAATGGTGACTGCCTTGGCTATGTACTGAAAGCCTGAGAACTTAATGATGGCATATAATTGAACACAACCTATGGGAAACAGATCACAAAACTATTTGTAGATGATGGGTATTTAATTTTCAAAATGTGTGTCAGGTATAGAGGAATGGAAACAAATTCTGAGTATTTACTTTCAGGAAAAAAAAAACAGAGGCAAGGCTATTAGGTGTTGATTCTTATTTTATAAAACTGAATAATTTGCTTTTCATTCATGGAAAGGACTTCAATTTCCACTGGATTCTCAATTTTTTTTTTTTGTCTTTTTCCGTGTCCGGCAACGGATCGCAACCCTCAGTGTTGCC
>NW_007726400.1:448568-479508 GCF_000696425.1 Galeopterus variegatus | reverse complement strand
TCAGAATAAAGAGAACAATCCAAGAACGGTAGAAAACATGACAACAGTGCTCTGAGGCTCCCCTAGCTGCAAAATGAGAGTATTTCTGAGCTGTCAGACGGTAAAATTGCGCTAGAGGACAATATAAATTTACCATCTGTAAGAACTATAAATCTTATAACAACTTTAAGCATCAAACTAGCAGTATGAATGGCAATGAAAGTACTCCTGTATAATTCATGACTGTAACAGCAGAGCTGTAGCACAATTAAGTAGAGACTCTAGAACCCAGACGGACTCTGACTGAGCCCAAACACCTGCGTCTGCCCCTTACTACTGTATGGCCTTGAGTATGCCACTTTGTCTCTCTGGGTTTCAGTTAACTTGCTTTGAATACATTTAAGGGACTTATTAGTTGATGAAATTTGCAATTGCTTGTCCCAAAACTCTCCAAATTCAACATCTATAGTTCCATAAAGAGCCTTCACTTTACCTATTATCACCAATAATAAAGAGGTGGGGGGGGGATGAGACTCTTTTGGGTGTATTTTATCATTTCTTGAAGTTGGATGCATGCTGACTCAAACGTCAAATAATAAATTCAAAAAGCTTTCAAGGTAAGACTTTCTTTGTGTATTATTCTGGCCCCTTGGCTTTTAGCCACTGAAAAAGATCAGGGCAGGAAGAACTTCTAGGAACCCCAGAGCTTTGATCTAGGAAGCAAGAAATTTGATCTGATGAAAACCAAGTAAGGTCAGCAACATGCTATGAGTCATGGCATTGGATTACTGCTTAAAATAAGAGCAGAGGTTTACACTTCCTTGTGAAAGTTCCTTATAGAAGAAAAATTAAGTAGTTAGCAAGAATACTATAAAAGAGATGTGTTGCAGATTGGGGTCTTTTTAACCTTTCACAATGCATTTAATGAAGGGCTCCTGAACTTAGTCAAGACTCCATGCTGTGCTTTTAGCAGCAGGGCAAGAAAGGCTAGTGTGGACAAATAAGGGGGATTATCTTGCACAAGTGCAGCCTCATAGGATGTGTAAAATTTGCTGTTAAAAGTCAATTTTAATAATTGTGCAAACGGTATCAGCACACTGAGCAGGAGGTAGATGATAGTGACCTAGCTTTATTAACATTAGGAATAATGTACTTTACAACATCATTTTTGACACAAGGCTGCTTCACTTACCACTTCTGTTGATGTTTCCGCATGTTCCGAAGTAACATGTTCTTGAAGAGATGTCTCCGTATAGCCCATTTTTCCACAGTAGGGACAAGTAAAAGACTGTGGCTGCTCTACAGAGAAAGCTTCCCCACCATAGTACAAATCTGAAAAATAAAGTGGAATTGCACTGAGGAATAATTACTAGTTTTTAAAAATATAAAAATGTAATAACATGGTACAATAATGTGAAAACAAAGTGTGTCTGAAACATCCACCAACAACCTCATTCTATCAAGGAATACTTAAATACCTCTCTGTTCATATTTCTAACACCCTTATTCCCACAAGGACTCCATGTCACTCCTCCAAAATTCTTTCCCCAGATAGCTACTACAGCCTTAAGTGAAAACAAGCAAACAACCTCCCCCCCCTTTTAATTTTGAAACATCGTTCATTTCACATCTAATTTCATTGTAATTTATTTTTCCCTTATTTCTATATACACTGTGGCAAAAATGGTATCAACAGAAAGAATCACCAGGGTGCATCATATACAAGGATACAAGGGATTAGAGGAAAAGAACAAATAATATGCCAACTCCTTAATGCAGCTAGGCATTCAGTTCTTATAAATGCTAACTTGAATGGGGTACTACCACAACATACTCTGCCCAACTGGATTACTGAAGAACTAACCAGTTAGAGTCTGTGGGAATAATTTGCTCGCCTCATTAGCATATCTTGGGGAAAAAAATCTATTTTTCTCCGTTAGTAACACAAAAGAAAATGAAATTCAGTATGTTATGCCACTTCACTGTAAAGAACTATTTGATTCTCTAACATGAAACAAATGCCACATTTAAGAGCATATGATCATTTTTGTGAAAAGAGAAAATGGAAGAAAGTGTTTACCATTTTATAGATTTGTTCATATTCATTTTTAGGGAGATTTAAACTATCTTAAAAATATTTACTCATTATGTATATATTGACCATTTATTATGTGCACAAGATTTGCCAGGTGGATTTGGGGTAGTTGGGAATAAATACATTAAAAAAACCCAGAATTTTTTCACCTGACAAAGTGCAAATACCAAAAACCACTGCAACATCATATTTACTGATGAAAGACTGGTTGCTTTCCTCATAAGATGAGGAACAAGAAAAGGGTGTCCACTCTTGCCACTTCAACTGAGTATTTTTACTGGAGGATCTAACCTGAGTAAATGAAAGGCATCCAGATGGAAAGGAAGAAGTAAAATGATCTTTATTCGCAGATGACATGACCTTGAATATAGAAAATCCTAAGACATCCACTAAGAAACGATTAGAACTAATAAACAAGTTCAGCGACATTGCAGGATACAAGATCTATATACAAAAATCAATTGTTTTTTCTATACACTTGCAATGGACAATCCAAAAATAAAATTTTTAAAAATTCCATTTACAACGGCAAAAAGAATAAAACTTAGAAATATTATATTCTTATATTCTAATAACTACAAAACTCTGACAAAAGAAATTAAAGACCTAAATAAATGGAAAGATAGCCCACATTCATGGATCAGCAGATTCAATATTATTAAGACGGCAATACTCTTTACAAACTAATCTACATATTCAACACAATCCCTATCAAAATCCCAATCAATTTCTTTGTAGAAATTGACAAGCTGGTCCTAAAATTCACACAGAAACTCAAGGGACCAAGAATAGCCAAACCAATCTTGAAAAAGAATGAAGTGGTAAGACTCACACTTCTCCATTTTAAAGCTTTCAACAAAGCTACAGTAATCAAGACAGTGTAGTACTGACATAAAGATACACATATAGGGGCTGGCCCGTGGCTCACTTGGGAGAGTGTGGTGCTGATAACACCAAGGCCACGGGTTTGGATCCCTATATAGGGATGGCCGGTTAGCTCACTTGGGTGAGCGTGGTGCTGACAACACCAAGTCAAGGGTTAAGATCCTCTTACTGGTCATCTTAAAAAAAAAAAAAAAAAGACATACAGAGCAATGGATTAGACTGAGGGTCCATAAATAAACCCTATTTACGGTCAACTTATTTTCAACAATAGTGCCAAGACAATTCATTAGATAAAGAACAGTCTTTTCAACAAATGATGCTTGAACATGTGGCTATCCATGTGCGAAAGAATATAGTTGGCCCTCTACCTCACTCCAGATATAAAAATTCTAAATGGATCAAAGATCTAAATGTTAAGAGCTAAAAGTATAAAATTCTTAGAAGAACATATAGGTTTAAATCTTCATGACCTAGGATTAGGCAGTGGTTTTCTTAAAAACAGACAAACTGGACATTATCAAAATTAAAATTTGTGCTTCAATATACACCACCAAGAAAGTGAAAAGAAAAGACACAGAATGGGAGAAAATTTTTGCAAATCATCTATCTGATAAGAAACTTGTATACAGAATACGTAAAGAACTATTACAGTTCAATAATAAAGACACACCTTATCAGATTAAAAAATGGGCAAAGGACCCGAACAGACATTTCTTCAAAGTATATAAACAAATGGCCAATAAGCTCAAGAAAAGATGCTCAACATCATTAGCCATCAGAGACATGCAAATCAAAACCACTTGAGATACCACTTCACACCCACTAGGATGACTGTAATTAAAAAGACAGACAATAACAAGTGCTGGCTAGGTAAGAAATTACAGCATGAAACATTTATAGCTTTTCTTATAGACTGATGATGTCTTCTAATCAATTATAGAAATGATCTGCTTTCTCATAGCCAGAGCAAGAGCTAGTACTTGTGTGCTGCTAGCAAGAACTGTCAGTTTGACTTTATTCCTTCTTAAATGAGGCACTCTTCTTTCATACCTTGTCAGCTGTGTATATTTCTCAATAGTTTTCATAACAGAACAAACTACGATTAAGAGACAGAATTACTTAGAATATAAAAGGAAAATTTATTTTATTTTTAATGAATTGGGGGCCTTATGTATACTATTGGGAATAGTTCAGAACATTTTGCCTTCACTTCTTCACACACATACACACAAAATTCTAAATGATAATTCATTAAAAAGTTTAATTACATACTTACCAAAATCTACCCTTGTTAATATGCACTGCATTGGGTGGTCAGTTGTGTGCCTTGTTGTCGTTGCACCACTTTCATAACAAGATGCACAAAGATCGTAATCGTAGCAAATTAAACACTTGTATCTGCGACCTCGAAAATTTCCTTTTAAACATGCATCACAGCTGACACCTATTAAAAAAAACCACTTCAATTAGCAGCTGTAAAAGGCCACTCTCCATTCCACTTTTATAAATGTTTGAGGTACTCATTTTAACCCCATAATATCCTTTTCCAAAATGACTAGAAACAGCATAGTAAAATGATATAGGAATTTCCAGCAGTATGGTTGGATTCATCACTCTTATTTTTACTACTAATGAAAATAACTTAAAATGTTTGATAAAATGTAAAAAACTAAGGGAAAGAGAAACTGATATCAGGAAGCACTAAAGGAGGCTTTCATCCTGAGGGCATTTGCCAAAGCAGGTAAAAATTTGAGCTTAGATTACCACAGCATTGCAGGACAAAGCACAGGAATCAAAGACCAAGGCCTGCCAAAGGTGGGGAATCCAACAGGAGATTTCTTCATAAAACTGCGACTCCAATATACCCTCAATGTATGGGTAAACTAGAACTCCTTCCTAGGGATTACAAAAAGTGACCCGGTGAAGTGCCCCCCCCCTGGGGGGGGGAGCTGAAAATTACAACTAAAAAACCCCAGCCCTCTTATAGGTTTACAGCTCAAATTTTACCAAATGATTCCAAAAACCTTGGGTCAAGAATTTAGTTTAAAGTGGTCTTAAATTACTATTGCCACCAAGCATGTGGCAGAAGTAACCATCCAAGGAATAAGTTTATAGCTTAAATCATAAAATACACCCAGAAAACAAAGCACTACCAGAAAAAAATTTGCAGCAGAATCAAAATGTCAAATAGTTCATGTCAGAATTGAATACCAAATGACAATTCTTAATAAGTTGAAAGAAAAGAGAAGTCTGAAGAGGCAACCAGCAAATCTGAAAATGAACCAAACAACTTCTAGATATAAAATAATACACGACAAAATTTTAAAACTCACTGGGCAGGTTTAATTATAGGAAAGGCCTTTTATTCACATGTGATATGCTTATTTACATAGAAAAGCTAGATACAGCCTAATTATTAGAATGAAGTATTAAGCAAGGTTGCTAGATACAGAAACCAATTTAATAAAATATTAAGGCTAGCCAGTTAGCTCAGCTGGTTAGAGTGCAGCCTCATAACACCAAGGTCATGAGCTCGGATCCCTGTCCTGACCAGCTGCCCAAACAAACATATTAATTATATTTCTTCACTCCAAAACAGACAGAAGAAAATATTAAAGAATATGCCATCCATGATTCCACCTAGATTAGTCAAATTCATAGAGAGAGAGGGAATGGAGAATTACTGATAAATGGGTACAGAGTTTCAGTGTGGGGTGATGAAAAATTCTGGAGATGGATAATGATTATATGATGTGAATGTACTTAATGACACTGAATAGTACACTCAAAAAGGGTTAAAATTGTAAATTTTATTTATATATTTTATCACATAAATAAACATGCCATTTGCAACAGCATTTTTAAAAAGTGCCTATTCGGGTTGGCCAGCTAGCTAACTTAGATAAGCATGGTGCTGATAAAATCAAGGTCAAGGATTCAGATCCCTGTACTGGCCACTGCTAAAAAATAAGAAAATAAACAATAAAAATAAAAAACGAATAAGTCTAACTAAAGATAGGCAGCCCTTTGTGAAGCAATTAGTAAAAATGTATTCAAAGACTTTTTTTTTTTTTGACCGGTAAGGGGATCGCAACCCCCGGCAAGGTGTTGTCTGCACTATGCTCAGCCAGTGAGCAAACCGGCCATCCCTATATAGGATCCGAATCTGCAGCCTCGGTGCTCCCAGTGCCACACTCTCCCGAGTGAGCCATGAGGCCGGCCCTCAAAGACATTTTTAAAAAGTACTTGCTCACTCGGGAGAGCGTGGTGCTGACAACACCAAGACAAGGGTTGAGATCCCCTTACCGGTCATTTAAAAAAAAAAAAATCACAAAAGAATTTTGTATAGAACATGATAAGCTAACTCAAGTTTTTATGCAAGTTACAAAAGGCCAAAAATAGTCAGATATTCCTGAAGAAAAACAAAATGGAGGGACTGTTTTTTAACATATCAAGAGCTACAGTAATAGATAATAAATAATAAAGCTATTGTAATTAAGATAGAATGGCATTGGCATAGAGACAAACTGACCTATGGAAGAGAAGAGAAAAGCCCAGAAACAGACTTCGCAAGTGTTGAAATTTGTTTTATGACAGCAAAGTCACTAGAGATCAGTGGGGAAAGAAGGGAGTGGACAATAAATGGTGCTGAACACTGACTGTCCATATGAGGGGAAAATAGAATTGGATCTCTTCCCCATGTCCAATGTACAAAAATCAATTCCAGAGAGTACAAATAGAAATGAAAAAGGAAAATGAAAAAAATCTCTAAAAGACAATACAGGAGAAAACTTTTATGAGCTAAGAGTAGGAAACAATTTCTTAAATCTCTTTCTCACATATAGGTATAGTCCAAATCATAAAAGATAAAGTCAATTACACTAAAATTGACTTTTTGTTCAACTTTTAACACCATAGAGTGATAAAAAAAAAAAACAAAGCTTAGAAACTAGAAACTACATACATGACAGACAAAAGTATGGTATTCAGAATACATTAAGAACTTGGACATAACAATAAGAAAATAACCGACACCCAATAGAAAAGTAGGCAAACACGTCAATGGGCACTACAAACAACAAACACAGATGGCCAATAAATATTTGAAAAGATGCCCAATCTCATTAGTCATCAAAGAAGGGCAAATAAAGCCATCATGAGCTATCATTTTAAATCTACCAAGCTGTCAAAAAACTACCAGTTGTGATATCATGTGCTGGTGAAGATAAAGAGCAACAGAAAGGCTCATACCCTCCTGGTAGGAGCGTACATCAATACAACCACTTTGAAAAATATGTTCATATTCTAGACTAGTCAAACATGATACTTCTGGCTAGCTGGCTGGCTCAGTTGGTTAGAGCACGGTGTTACGACACCATGGTCAAAGGGTTTGGATCCCCATACCGGCCAGCCACCAAAAAAAAAAAAAGTATACTTCTGTGTAAACAATTGTCATCAATTAAAAGTAAAGACATGTATACTTCCTATGACATTATAATTTCACTCTTAAATATATTCTCCAGGGAATCTTTTGTCTATGTGTACCAAGAGAATGTAGAAGAATGTTCACAGCAGTTTTTGTAACTTAAAAAAAAAGGCTATTAACAACCCAAAGGCTCATCAACAACTCATATTCATAGAATTGAAAAAAGAACGAACCAGGCCACAGCTGAGAACATAAAGAGTCTCAAATGAGTGAAAGGAAGTCTCAGATAAAGCTCAAAAACAATATCTAGTTTAGGAAATCAAACATTAAAGTATTAAAACTATAAAAGGAAAACAAGAGAATGATAAAATTTTGGTCAGTCGGTCCCTCTGGAGGGTGATGGGGGGATTAGGGGAATAGGGGAGAGTCTTTAGGGATCTTGAAAGGTAACCTTTCTGGATCTGGCAAAGATGATCTGTTAGCACCATGCTTCTCCTTTGCATTTATTTTACAAATATTTTCATATATCCACTCGATTTTAATTTTAAAGTCCCTTCCCCCAACCAAAAAAGCCAAAAATAAAAACGAATCTGGGATTTGTTTACAATAATCCTTAGGCTGTTAGTTTAAGAAGGAAAACTAACATAGTTTTGGCAGACTGTCTCAATAAATGTTTGCTGAATGAATATATTTT
Source organism: Galeopterus variegatus (assembly GCF_000696425.1). Lineage (NCBI taxonomy): Eukaryota > Metazoa > Chordata > Mammalia > Dermoptera > Cynocephalidae > Galeopterus > Galeopterus variegatus. The sequence continues at coordinate 471,429 of NW_007726400.1, read as the reverse complement.
TATTTCAAAAAATTAGATTTCTTGTTACTACTTTGCCATTAACAACAAACTCTGAGACAAATCATTTACTGTTCTCTGCTCCATTTCTTCATTTATCAAGTATGTTGTGAGAATCAAATGAGAAAAAAAGACACTAAAGTCCTAAATTTTAAGGTGCTAACATTATTTCATGCAGATGTAGTAAAGTTACGTCACCATTTTCTTAACATATAATTTGATCACAATAATATACACAACCTTTTAAATTAGTCCTCATAATATCCTTCAAGATCCTTGAGATTTCCAAAGTTGTACTGAGATCCCACCAAGTTATGATGAGAGCCAAATGACGGTATCAAGGCAGCAATTTTTCAGCTAATTCAACCAATACTAATATGTAATATGTTCCAGGTACTTGGGAATACAGCAGTGAACAAAACAATGCCCTGCCCCCTGGAGCTGACATTTTAGTGGGTGAAGGCAAGTATAAAAACAAAATAAGTTATAGAGCATATTAGAGGAGAAGTGCTATGGAGAAAAATAAAACAGAGAACGATAAGCAACGGGCAAAGAAAGCTTCACTAAGAAGATATTTGAGCAAAAAGATGAAATACTTCAAAATTTACTTATTCAAGCATCACAATGCTTTAAGCTTAACACTAAAATACTGAATGGGGGTAAATATCTATTTAGATTCACAAATGAAAGTTTAATATGACAGGGTATAATAACTTTGACAAACAAATGTAGTATGACCTTAGGTGCCAGGAAAGTAAACCCAGCTCTGGACATTAACCTTTTGGTGTGTGTTGGGGATGGCTACTGACAAGTATAAGTGAAGAGAGCTCACAGTGACTGTGCGTGGTGATACCGCCAAACACTGCATCGTTTTCAGTAAAAAGCTGCTGCTCCTGCTTGCCTCTTGCCCACTCTACTCTTCTGATTTAACCCAAAGCTATCTAAATGGTTCACAGAAGGGATGGGTGGTGGTGGTGGTCTTGGGTTTCACTTCCAATCCAGCTGGAGTTCAGTGACTGTTAGCAAACTTCAAGAAACAGGTTATTTTGTTTTTTTAAATTAACTATTTTTGATAAAATCATTTCTAAAATAAATGCTTCATAGCTTTTTAAACACTGAAAGGCATAACTTTTATATCACCTATGGTCGTTATTTCAAACAGAGATATATATTTAAGTCAAAATCACATTAGATAAATTTTCAGCAGGCTTTCGTACAACATATATAAGATTCACTTTATTTGTAATAATGTATGTGGCAAGCATGCTTCCATGAATAGTATATTATAGGTAAGAAGCCAGAGACATTAAAAATGTTTACAACACAGTCTTCCATATAGCCTGCTACTCTTTCTCATTGTTTTGCTTATAATAGCCCTGTCCTTTAATTCTTCCTGTCATAAATTTAAGTCAACATTTCATTTCAAAGAAGAGTCCATACCACCTCGGATTTGAAAGTAGCTCTACATCTCCAAATAAAAACACAGATGTGGGGGCCAGTCCATGGTTCACTTAGGAGAGTGTGGTACTGATAACACCAAGGTCACGGGTTCGGATCCCTATATAGGGATAGCCGGTTAGCTCACTTGGGAGAGCGTGGTGCTGACAACACCAAGTCAAGGATTAAGATCCCTTTACCAGTCATCTTTAAAAACAAAAACAAAAACACAGATGCATGCACAGCCATTGCCAGTTTCTCAGTAACAGCTCACTGTCCTCCTGAACCCAACACCTTAAATTATGGTCATGCTCCACATAATGGCTTTTTTGCAACAACAACAAAAAATTATACTGGAGCTGAAAAATCCCTATCACCTGGCGACACCTTAGCTGTCCTAACATCACAGCACAGCAAATTACTCACGTAGAAGCAATGTAGCCTAAGTGTGTAATAGGCGATATTATCTAGGTTTGGGTTAGTACACTCTGTGATATTCACACAACAACGAAACTATTTAAGGGTACATTTCTTGGAATGTATCCCTGTTGTTAAGTGATGAATTACTGTACTAAATCTCATTTAGCTTTGAAAAGGACTGCAGATTTCCCACTCAAAACTGAGTCCCTTTTAATTATATCTGTCAGAATTTGTATAATTTTATAGCACAGACTAACAAAGCTTGCTCCTTTAGTGTCAACTATAGGTAATCTACAGTTCCTATTAGAGAAAACAAGTTAGCTCTTCCTTAAGTCCCTCAGTTAACAATAGTGGTTCTACCTGGTACCAGGAGGCTCAGGGAAATCTGAAACAGAACAGATACATGGCATATGTAAAACTATCAAATCCCTGACAGAAAGAATGCAGTCGTTTCTAATGAGATATTGAAAAGTTATATTTAAGATATAAAGAATCAAAGTTAAATAAAAATATTGTCTTGAGAGGCAAGGCAGGAGAACCACCCATCTAGGTTGCACTGAGATCCATTAGATGAAAAAGATGTTTAGGTTTCATTTATCTTATACCATATATATCTTGCAAAAACTGAGTTAACCAAATAATAAAATATGCAACTAATCATTGAATAATCTAGCTTTGGTCATATTGTGTTATAAAGAAGTTCAGACAATCACTAGTTTGTAAAATGGTAACTAGCCATCTCATAATGTTATGGTGGGATATTTGGGACCTCCATCAAGTTCACCTAGTAAGATAAATGAAAATGTTAGTTTAACCCCAATTTGACACTGACACAAGTAATAATTAAATAAAAAGAATGTTGTATATCTGACAACCCCTATCTGGACACATTCATATATCTTAACACATTCATATCCTCAGTGTTTACCTTGTATTGAGCAATTCTGTAAAATAAATACACAAAAGATCTGAACTAAAATCAAAGAGAAAGAATGCCCTCTAGTGGGAAGAGATTTTTTTTTAAAGCCACTGAAATACAAGGATACTTCAAAAAATACAAGGATACTTCAAATACACGGAAAAATAGAATTAAAAGATAATACAAATCTAGCCTCTCCAGGCATTGCCAATGCCCTATCTGTATAATGCAAATGATGACAGAAGATAACACAAATCTTTCCATGAACTTTTAAAGTACCCTCATATATAAAAAGCCTTTTTCTTATTTTTTTAAAATTACAGGTTTCTTTCTTTTTTTTCTGGCAGCTGGCCGGTACAGGGATCTGAACCCTGAAAGGGTTTTCATAGCTTTTACTTTTGGTTTGAATTAATTTTTACATAGGAAACAGAGTTGGTAGGAAGGAAAAGTCAACAAAGTGCAAGTTATCTGTCAAGAAACAGTGAAAAAGAATATAACAGGAAGTCAACCCCATCTGCAATTTGAAGGCCTGGAATTATACAGCATTTGCCACTAACAACCAATTTTGATTTCTGGATACCACGTAATACAGGGGGAAGGCCCTCTTTTTTACTTTCATGAAATGTTTGAGTATTATCTCTTCCAAGGCCCATGCATCTCTCCAATAAGCGTGAATTTTTAAAAAAGGATGTGTATATACAAGAGTATTTCACAAAGCTCATGGAAAAAGTAAAATACAATACAAATCTTTCCATGAGCTTTTTGAAGTATCCTCGTATTATATGTGCTATACAATAATTTTAATATTGAGAACTGCACTAAATAACTTTACAATGATAAATACAATTCCCAAGAAGAGGTTCTTTGCATGTAGGCAGTTGAAAAATCATGCAACCCTTTGAAGAGGACCTCAGGTGAACACAAAAACAATTAAAGAAATGAATTATAGTGACTTGGTAAAAAGCAGAAGTAGCCAGAATTACTCAGCTTAAAGAAGATGGTCATAGGCATTCCCATATACCATACAAAAAAAAAAAAGACTGTTAAAGGCTATTTCCGGAAGTGAAATTTCTGGAGGAAGGAATCTAACATAAAGTTTATGTTAGCTTATCATAACATAAACTTCACCATAAGCTGGGAGCCTAGATCAAGAGTGGAAAGCTTTCCTCCCTTCTATTTATGAATCACTGGAAAAATATAAATAATCGAGCTTTGCAAAAGTAAAAAGTAACTCTAGGGTTTTGTTTCTTAAAAAAAAGGAGCTCTATTTTTAGAATTAGGAACAAAACCAATAAAATCTATTAAATATACACATAAATCTATGTGTATGTATTTTTGAAAACCTTATGCCATATATCTAAGGGAGAGACTCAAGAGGAAAGAAAATAGGGCACAGAGAACCATGCAACAATACCCTTTAAGAAAAGACCTATAGCTAAAGAGATTCCAGGGGCACAGAGAGAGAAATGAAGAAAGAGAACTGGGTGACTGAGAGAAACATTAGGATAGAGGAAAACATGGGAAGCTTAGTAGATAGGTTTTGCAATATGTGTGCTCTTCACAATCAGTCTTGCTTGAAACTGTGACACATTCACTCAGCAATTTAAAACAACTCTTTCTGTAGTACAAGTCAGCTTTTCTACTTTTACTTTTTTTTAGGTGGAATTCTGCAAGGTCTGTGATACATGACAATAAGGAGCATTCATCCACCTTTTCATTATTTATTGAGCACCTACTACATGCCACTTTACAGCAGTGAACAAGAACAGTTGCCGGGGATACGAGTGAATAAAAATCTTTGCCATATAGAGCTTACACTTTAGTGTATTAATAGCAACTTATTTTATTATTCATTATGTGCTAGGTGATTTACACATATTACTTTGGTAATCTTCACAAAATCATCAAGTAGCTGAAAAGTATGACAAAACTTCTTTTGTGGCTACAGATGATTCAAAGCCAGTTCAAATCTGCCCATCAAAGTGGATGGAAAGACAGGAGTTGGATATTATGTTTAAGGAGTTCTTTATGAACTTCATTAAAGAAGAATGTTTAATTCATTTAAGTGTTCAGTGTAGAGGAAGTTGGTCCATTTTGGAACACTGATTGGTTTTCTTGGCTTTAAAGAACTGTTCTACACTCCTATTTGTTTGTAGAAATGTATCCCAGGCTTGCAAACAGTAACAATGAACTGAACTTGCTTATAAGTGGGCTTAGGAACAGCTTTTCAGAGTCTTTTATATGGAAATAGAGAAGCTTCTACATTATCCAAGCTACAGTTATACTCAGTCATGATTAGAGCTGTTTTCTAACTCATGAACTGAAGGAAGAGGAGGTATATAAGGAGTGCCTGGGACAATGCAGGGATTCAATGAATATCTGCTGAATAAATAAAGTGAATGAAAAGAGAAGGGGAGTAATTTTCCTGGAATAAGTAGATAAGAGCTCAGAGAAGGGAGAAAGGGATTAATGTGTGTCTACAATAGACTTCTTAATATAAGAATGACGATGTGATCAAATTAGAGAAGGAAAAAGAAGGGGTTAAACAACAAGTACTTGTTTCCTACAGGAGGAACAAAAAGTAGGCAAAAATTCTGTGCCAAATACTTCTAGGAATCAGCCACCAGGCGGCAACATCAGCCCAGGAGAGCTTGGTTGTAATTTGTAACAACTAAGGGATGGGGTGGGTTGGTGGCAAACAGGTGTTTAAGAAAGGAATCTCTTGTCAGCCAGTTTTGTGATAACAACAATTTTATATGTAAAAAGCAAAAATATAAAAACCAGTTAACATTCATACACATGTGCAATTCAATTTAGTTGCTTTAAACAATGCCCACTAATGAGAAACTACTGCCTATTTTGAAGACTCTGCAGTTCTGTGGAGCAAGGCAGAGAGAGCTTGGTTTAGGAAAGACAAGAGCTCTTTAGGAAAGGTGATAATTTTTATGAAAATATTTAGTGACTACATGAGCATTTTGCAGAGACTTGTAAAGGAGAACACTAGTAAAAAATACATTAAATCTCAAACGTGTAGGGACTGATCTGAAAAATCAAAACACTTAAAATGAAATAACATAGCATATGAGAATCTTCCTCAGATCATCTCTACCCAGCAATTTTCCCTCAAATCACCAATTAGTGTTTACTGACCTTGATGCCCCAGGCAACTGCTAAGGACTTAGTCACTGAACTGTCTTTTACAGTTGAATAAACCAAGGCACACGGGCACTAAGTAACTTGCTTCAAAGGCCATGTAGCCATTAAGTGGCAAACCAGTGATTAAGATGAAGTGTTACCTACTGAAGCATATCTTTTGATAACAATCTGACTTTTTCACCCCAAAGTGGATATCTTCAAAACTTTTAAAAATTATGGTATATGGATATACAGTTCATGTCATGTTTACTGTTTTTCTCTCAACTTTTTATTTTCTAAGACCTTAGTTTTACCAATTACATAACTTTTCTTGAATGGAACTCTGAGGTATTACTCAGGCAGGTGCTTATAGGTATTTCTTTTCAAAGGTTGATAATCAGTCAAACACTGCTCTACCTAAAGTCACTATTTTGTAAGTTCTTAATCAAGAGCAGTGTTTCTCAACTCTGAAAATCCACATCCCACATTGGTAAATGTTTTAAAACCACACCATCTCCTTTATCTAAAATTTCAGTAAGCTAGAAACATTGGTCTTACTCCTTCAAGTCTCTGCAGAATAACAATATAATTCTCAAATACATATTTTATTTTTAATTTTTGGTCTTTTCAAACATAAAGAAATACGGCATAAATACATCTTCAGACATGGGAATCAACCTATAACACATGACAATCACATAATGGAATACTAGAGAACACTACACTCCAAAGAACTGGACTTACACATATCAACATGTGTAAATCCACACAAAAACAAGTAGCAAAAGGACACATGTACATGGAGCTACTGATGTAAAAGTTTATGCACCCATAAATACGTGGAAAATACATTAGAACGTGGACAGGAAGGAAACATACCAAGAGCAAAAAGTGACCTCTGGGAGGCAGGGAGAGGGGGAAGGAAATCAAATGGAATCAAGAAAAGGTACGAAAAAGAATTTGCCTATATTTTCAATGTCTTATTTCTTTCTATATGTTTAATTTAAAAAAGAAAAAAATCCCTACCAACATGGACAAACTCCTTATCTCATCTCAATGTAAAGTAGCATGTAAGATGACTTTTAGTGACAAGACGGCTGGTTTTACGCTGAGATATAAAAGGGTAGAATAGTTGACCCAGCAAATTCAGGAAATAAAATTATTATTATTATTATTATTTTTACCCCAAGTTGGATTCTATATCCCGTACTTGTTAATTCTTATATAAACCAGTCATTGAGATTCCAGCTACATGCTCACTGGAAGACTTCTCCCAAGCACAGTATATGATCTAGGCATGCTAGACAACTTACAGACAATGTGAAGACTGTGCTATTGGGCACTGACAACAGGATCTAGGACCCTGCCTACCCATGGTGTACTTGGCCAATAACGTACAGGTACAGCAGGAGGCAACATCTGTCCTGGAAAAACAAACTACATATATTTGTGAGAGAAGAATGTCATTTCTAACAACTGAAGACTGAAACATAATTAATAGGGTTTTCCCCTTGGAACTTCTTGGCCTATTGTTTAAACACTTTTAAACTGATCTTCTGCAACTGTTTGAGGGGAAGGGGAAGAAAAGTGGAAATCCTTAATGTAACACATAATGTATAAAGAGGGAATAGAAGATATACTGTTTGCTTAATAATATTTTTTTAAACGATATTCAACCTAGAAATGTCCATCCACATGTATTTGTGATAGATTCCCAGTAAAGTAAGGCACATGTCAGCTCTATATACTATAGCAGAAAAAAATTTGTCCTGGATCTATATTAGGAGAACATTTCACATTGACTTTATCTTAACATTACTGCAATCAACAAAAACTTTTGAGTACTTACAGTACCCGTTTAGTGCTTAAAGCCTAATGGGGAATAAACATAAGTAAACAAGCAATTAAAATACAGTATGAAGACTTAAGGACAGAGAACTACAGAAACACAGCTAACATATAAAAAGGAAAAAAAAGGTGACTTGTTTTGGGTGGGGGTGGGGGGACGTTAACAGCCTCACCCAGACACAACTCTTCATACCAAGCAGTCCATGAAGTTGTGTTTCCTACACATAGAATAGTTACTCTAAATCCAGTCTCAAAAACCTATCACAGACTAGAATTAAGTCACTTTCTCCTCTTTTCTAACCTAACCAACTTAAAATTTAACAGGTCCTCCAAAATCTTACCTTAAACTATTACATTACTTTTCTTTGTCTATTCCAGTTCCTTCTTGGATTTTAAACTAAAGCGACCTACAGTACACATAAAACCCTGGACAAGACTAGGAATAATTAATACAAAGTACAGAGAATACTCTAGCACTGGGAGAGAAGAGGCAAGGCATAGACATGTTAAATATAGACATGTTAGGTATGAGGTGATAATGCCACATGCAAGTTAAAAGGTACACTAAACAGTTGGTTAGGCTGATCTGATGTTTGGGAGACTTCCTTTGAGAAAGGACATGTCTTTGTATTACACTGAGAGTGACATATAATAGTATGGAATAGAGAGAAGGAAAGGACTAAGCATAATGACAAAATGAGGAAAATGATTAGTCCTTGTAGTTTGAAGTGAATCTCAAGGAAACCATGGTATTCAAATAAAAATATCCAAAACTTAAAAAAACGTTTTTTTTTTTAAAGAACATTGGCTTTAATATAAGCATTAGTCATGGTTCTTTCCTCTATTTATGAATATTTCCAGCCATGATTCTGACAGTATGACCCTAGTAGGCACCATCCAGGTTGACAATGTATCAACAATGACTTTGAAATGCAACACTCAAAAGAGCAGTTCGCCCACTTAAAAACATATGGCAATAACTCCGACCCAGGAAATTCAAGAGCAAACTTTAAGACTATGTGAACAATATTAACTTTATCCGCAAAGATTTGAATCCTGGCTGACTATAAAGAGACTGCTTACCTAATATTTACTTTCTGCGTTAAAATAATATAAAATAACAACATAAATGAAGAGGGAAGGAGGGAAGGAGGGAGGAAGGGAAGGAGAGAGGGAGGGAGGGAGGGAAGAAAGAAAGAAGAGAAAGGATACTGAAGGGCTGTCAGTGGCATATAAACATCAATTTCTCTTGTTCTTCACTTTTCAAGGACATGTGAAGTAAAGTAGGGTGTTGGTTATTACTACTGTATCTCAGCTCCAAGACCACCTTTCTATACTCGGCTTGGGATGCTGTGTCAAAGAAATGGTTCTCAGCCAGATGCCCCTGCGCCCCCAGGGGCCATTTGGCAATGTATGGAGACATTCTCACTTGTTAACAATTGCGGGGCAGGAGGAGGGAAAGGACTGCTGATATCAATTCTGTAGAAGCCAGGGATGTTACTAAACATCCTACAAAGCACAGGACAGCCCCGTAGCCCAAAATATCAATGATCCCAAGGTTGAGAAACCATGGTTAGTCTAGAATCTGCCAACCTGATTATTCTGACTCTCTTGGCAGCTGGCTTCTGGTTTCTGTTCTGCCAAGGGGAGGCCCCAGGGGGAGAGAAAAAAATGGGAAGAGGTCAGCATCCCTCCAGCAAGCAGCAGAGGGGCTCCATCACCAGCCTCTTTAGGCACTCTCATCACTAGCCAGCTGCATTCCACTCAGAAGGCCAAGTATCAATTGTATGGAGATGAGCAGGGGCCTCTGAACTCTTAAATTCTAGTAAGCCAACCTTTTCCCTTTTTGTACTTATGGAAATGTTCTACATCTATACTGTCCAATGTAATAGCCACTATCAATTAAAATGCTTTGTCAGGGCTTCCGGTCAAGATGGCGGAATAGACAGTCCCCAGCGTCACTCTCTCCCAGAAATCAACCAATTTACAACTATAAAAAAGTAACGAAAGCCAAGTTGGGGCTGCTGGAGCCCAGGGGAAGAAGAGGAGAGACCTATGGAGTGCATGAAGGCAGGAGAAGCCACGGTGAAAGAAAGAAAAAACCACCCCAACCATTTCCAGCCCCAGCTGCTTCCAGGCTGGAGCTGCTGAGTGCCTGGAGCAGGAGCTGGCAAAAGCCACAGCTGTGCCTTTCAGATGCTGTTGCTTGGAGGCAGCAGGGGAGAAGAGGGCTTTGGCAACCCCCAGGCCAGCAAGACTACTAATAGGGTTTCCGTGGACTCACATTGGAGTGAGGAGCCACAACTCTGAAAAAGGAGTCACGCAGAGGCCAGTGAGTCATTGCAAGGGACCAGCACATGACCTGTCCAGTGGGAAGTATTTGCAGCATGGGAGGTGGGGGAGACAGACCCACCGAGAGAACTCTGGGGCACAGCAAGGACAGCTGATCTGCACCCCAATCGGCAAAAGACAACTCAGAGAATGGTCGGGAATGCAGAATTGCATAGGGTGCAGTTTGATGAAAAGACTCAGGCCCAGATCAGTTTCTACACAACCCAGGTGCACCAGATCTCATGAGAACTGGAAGTACCTATAAAGTCAACCATTAAAACCTGAGCTGCACAAAAAGCCTTCCCTAGGGAATCAGTAGCAAAGCAGCAATTTAGTCCAACCACAGAGCTCAAGTACTCCCCACAGGAAATTCCCCCATTTTAGAAGCAAAGGACAACAAATTAGTTCCAACGCAGAGTTTAAGTGGTGGGAACAGCTAATAATCCAACAAAGAAATGAAAGAAAAAACAAACTACCCGCAACCAGAGACAAAGTTTCTTATTAACTAGTAACGGTCTCATTTCACCAAAGAACACCTATAATACCTAGAAGGACCGGAAGTCCCCTGGGCTACCAGTCAGAAACAAGGGAGCCTCAGCAATGCCCCCACCCCCCAATCCCAAGTGTGCAGGCTGAGGGCCTTGGCCACATCCCTGACACCCGCAGCCAGCCCAGTGGTGGCCACCGAGCTGCTGGGCTACCAGTCAGAAACAAGGGAGCCTCAGCAATGCCCCCACCCCCCAATCCCAAGTGTGCGGGCTGAGGGCCTTGGCCACATCCCTGACACCCGCAGCCAGCCCAGTGGTGGCCACCGAGCTGCCGCAGGAAGCGTTCCAGCTCGGGATGGTGGGGGCCTCAGGCCTCAGTCATGGCCCCCCAACATGTGCAGCCAGCCTAGTGATGATGACCAAGCTGCAGCAAGAAGGGCTCCACCAGGTTCCCCAGCTGGGATATTGGGAGGCGAGGGCTTTTGCCACACCCCCCTGACATCTGCACCCAGCTTGGGCAATGACCAAGCCACTGCTGGAAGCCTCCGGGTCTCCCCTGTGGGAATGAGGTGGGTGCCACAGGCCTCAATCCCGCCCCTCCTCCTTCCTCCATCCCATTTCTTTCCTCTTTCCTCTCTCCCCCTCCCTCCCAACTGCTCTACAACAACCACCTAGAATATAAAAAATATTAATAAAGTTACATTCTTTAAAAAAATAAATTAATAAAATAAAATAAAATAAAATGCCTTGTCAGCTAAGAGGGCCTTTCTAGCAATGAACACACCCAGCAAGCACCCAGACCTTGGTGTCTAAACAGCATCCTCCACTCCTTTTGGGGAACCAGGGCTCCTTGGAGAAATGAATGATTCCAGGGGCTGGGGAAGATCAAGTATGTGAGTCTGTAATATCCAGTTCTAGAATGAATGATCCAGAAAAAATGATGAGGACATGTCAAAACAACATGGAAGAAACCATGAAGGGGTTCCCATTGGCCAATTCTGGGACAATCTGAGCATCAAAATAAATAATAAAAGTAACAGACTACAACCCATCAAATAATACAGGAATCCATGAGTCCATACTGACATCAATCAATCAGAGAGAAGGAAACAGGAAAAAAAAAGATCTTCCTATGGAAGATATATTGACTAGAACTTACACCCCAACTCCTACTTTACTAATACCGGAATTGCGCTGTCCAGTATGGTAGCCACTAGCCACACATGACTATTTAAATATAGTTTATTAAAATTAAAATAAAATTTAAAATTTCAGATCCTCAGTTGCACTAGCACATTTCAAGTGCTCACGTGGCTAGTACATTTAGACAGTGATGCAATATACAACAGTATTTGAAACTCTGAGCCATAATTTTGTGAAAAAAGGGTATAGAACAGACTCGAGATTTAATTTGGTTCCTTTCTGAAACTCTTAAAATTCTGTAATAGAATTGAAAGAAAAAAGACAATTCACAAAGATAAGGAGAATAAAATTAAACAAAAGCAACAAAATTTTGGAAGCTGGAAAGCAGAATTAGGTAACTGAATTAGAAGATTGGAAAAGCTGAATCCTGGTATGGGCAAAAGAGAAAGCTAAGAAACAACGCAATTTACAAGGCATATTCAACAAAATGTCTGAGACTGGCAGCATCAGGTACTGCTGGAACTGGAGTTAGAGTGGAGAATTTTTTAAAGATGGAAGATGGGTAAAAGCTCTTTGAGAAGCAGTTAAATTTCTAAGTTGCCTCTCCAACATTATATTCCACTTCAAGTGGAAAGTAGTTTATTCATTAAAAGAGGGTAAAACAGAAGGTCTGTGACCTAAGAAACTCAAGGCATCATTGACAACAGAATAAAGTGCATGCTTTACTGAAAATGGCAAGATTAAGTAACTAAATCATTTCCAGAAACAGAAGGAAAAGAAAGGAAAAGGAGAGAGAGAGAGAGACAGAAAATAGAAGATGAAAGATAGGAAAAACGGACCACCAGTCTTGGAGCTCTAATATTCTGAAAGTGAGAAAATGGAAGGGAGAAAGTAATCAACAGGATAATTCAAGAAAACGTCCCAGAAAAGAGAATATGATGAGTTGTCATACTGAAAGTGCCCATAGAGTACTCAACACAATGGATAAAAAGAGACCTACACCATTCACATTTCAGAAGAGCAAGAATGAAATGGGAGATTCCACCAGCTCCCAGTAGAGGGGGTAGGGAAACAGGAGTAGAAGCTGCACACAAAGTTCAAGATCCTGATGTTTTCGACAGGAACGCTGAACACTAAAGGGTAATGCACAAAGTTCTGAAGGAAATCGTTTCTAAATTAAAATTCTATACCTAGGAAAGTTATCGTTCAAGTATAAGGGTAATAGACAACATTTTCAGAAAAGTAAGTTCTGGAAAATAAATTATTCCCCATGTACTCTTTCTTCAGAAATATACCATGTGCTACAAGAGTGAGAGAGGTAAAAAATGGAGAGATGGAATCTAGGAATCAGGAGATCCAATCTGAGAGAGAAGCAGGAGGACAATGAAGGGAGAACCCCCAGGATGACAGCCATGCTGCAGGTGAGGGCAACTTCTCCAGACTGGAGCAGTGACCCTCAAGAGTCCTCACCAGAGTGAGGGTGGTCATCACCCAGATCCTGAGGTCACAGTATTGTTTGTTCAATGAAGTGTAATATACAGAAAAGGACACAAATCATAAACGCACAGCTAGGTTTTTATAAAGTGAACCCATCCTGCATAACCAATACCAAGATCAAGTAACAGAACATTATCAGAACCCTAAGTCTCCCCATGCCCCTACCTATTAAGTCCCCTAAATTACTACCCTGAACATTTGAGACTAATTTTGCCTGTTTTGTTTATGTACATGCATAAATATACATAAATGCACACCAGTACTTGTGGTGCTTTCAGTCATTCAAGCACATGCACAGAGCAGCATAAAAATTGAGTTGCCCAATGCGCATGTTCCCAGCTGAGGCCCTTCTCGTTTCAGTTCACATATTGTAAACAAGTGTCCTTTTTGTGGTCAATTTAGCGCCATGTTTTTCAGCTTTTTGCGCTGTTTGTTGGTAAGTTCGCTATTTAAAATGGCCCCCAAGAGTAATGCTAAACTGCTGCCTAGTGTTCCTAAGCACCACAAGGCTGTCTGATGTGCTTTACAGAGAAAATAGGTGCATTAGATAAGCTTAAATCAGGCATGCGCTACACAGTTTTGGGCTATGAGTTCAATGCTAATGAATCAACAATATATATTAAAGTGTCTTTCAAAAGAAATACACACAAAACAATGCTTAACAAAAATGTTGTGACCAGAGGCTTATTGGAAACCAACGTTGTATTTCCTCTAGGAAACCTTGGGTTTCCTCTAGGTGTTCATGTCAACTTTATAGAACACAACTAACAAGTATAACACACAAATAACATATATACCCACATATATACACACAAATATAACCACAGATAGTGAGAATAACACACAAACACACATGTGGAATCATACAATAGTGTACATTTTCTTTCAAGGCTGAGGACAGAATGGTGCCAGGGCGTCTGGCCCAGGTCCAGCTTTTATCTAGGTGTGGCTGGTCCTGCCCACTGCTGATGAAGTTCCTGCTCTCCCCTCCAGGAGACGGGTTCAGCTGAGGACTCTCATTTCACCCCACCAAAGTGTCCGGCTCTGACCTGCTCTGGGGAGCTGGAGATGGGCCACAGTGAGCAGCCGTCCTCTCTGACCACATCTCTGCTGGAAATCCACCCTGGTCCACAAATGGCCCAGCCAAATCCCCCCTCTGTGGAAGGCCCTGAGTTTCCAAGGTTCACTAAAGACCTTACCCAGTGATTTCTCCAAGGGCCTCTCAGGAACTCTCAGGGAAGCTGGAAGCAGACTGTGTTCAGCTTCTCGTCTCCAAGGAGCTTCCATTTAACAGTGCAAACTACCCTCTCCTCACACAGTGAGGCTTGAGCGTGCTATTCCATGTTTCATAAGAAAACAATATGCAGCTTAGAAAGGAATAGACATATCAGGAGTAAAACTACAGAGAAAGCAAGAGGATGAATAAGACAAAGGTCCAATAAGTAGTTACAGACATGTGTGTGAGATGCTCTGTTTCTTAACACGAGTGATGGATACGTGGATGTTTCATTCTCCTGTTACTGAATACATACCTTTTGTGTACTCTTTTGAATGAAAGACATTTCCCATGTGTACAAGAGAATTCCATTCTCAAAGAAAAGGACTGGCTGGCTGTTTCTCTTTAAAATGGCAAATATTATTTAAATTTTTAAAAAAGACAAATTTCTTTATATAAAATATAAGAGGATTGTTATCTCTTGGTGTGTGAGGACCTTCTAAGGAATACAGGGAAACTGAAACTATAAATGGGGGAGGGGGAGCAGGAAGAGTACATGGTAAATTTGGGAATAAATAAGTATAAAACTTTAACATTGGCAAAAGTTTCCATACACAAAGTCAAATGACAACAGGTGGGGAGAAATACTTGCAACAAATATAACAAACAATGGGCTGCTAAAAATTAAGAAAATGACCAATGTGGGGTGGGAGGGACCCAACAACAAAATAATGATAGATAACCAGGCATTACTGAAGAGTAAGTATGCCATTCAAATACCTCCTTGGTAATAAAATATGCCTACAGTCTTCCAAAATTGTTAATGCCATTCATAAAAAGGCCTAATTCAAGCAAGGCTCATGAAAATCTCAAAGTAGAAGGTTTAGACATGACCAGTAAAATGAAAGGTAAAGCTAACAATCCTGTGAATCACAACTGGCTTCATGCTCACTTAAAATGACTCTCCACCCCCCCCCCCCAAAAAGTTCAGTTGAAGTCATTCTGCAAGAGTTCTAGCATAGTCACCACCCACAGTCACCATATAAGTGAAACAGAATAAAAGCCTTTGTACTATGCTGACAACATTTTTTTTTTAGCTTCCTCACAGTTGCATACTTGCTACATACTCTTATTTCTTGCTTGATGGTAAGGTCCTGTACTTAACCCTATACAATATAATGTTTTTATTAGTGATTTAGAAAATAACAGCAAACTATTTTATAAGCTGTGCATAAAAGAAAGTTAAAATATTGGGTGACAGAACAGATTCGAAGAGAGGCAAATGGGTTTGCCAAAACAAACAAGATGAATTTTAAAAGGGATTCACATAAAGTCTTGGGTTTGGATTAAAAGGAGATTCATGTGATAAAAAATTCTGAGTGAATTAAATAAGCAGAATCTCAGCTTTAATGTTAGCCCAAGATGGGATGCAGTTGCTAAAAAGCCAGCAAATGAATAAGCACTACCAGCCATAGAAGATATATAACTATAATATTTCCACAACATGTTACTCTTGCCAGACCATATGTGAAGAAGTGCATTCAGTTCTGTGCGCTGTGTTTTAAAATAGGGAATAAGTATTGACAGAACGGCAAAGTATCTAAAAGCCATGTCAAGAGAAATTAGTAAATAACAAAATGGGCTGTTTAGCAGAAGAGCTGGGAGTGGGCAGTGCTGAGGAGACTCGATAGCTTCATATAAAGCTAGCACAAGGCGGTATGGTATCCTGGATCCTGCAACAGAAAACGGATATTAGTGGGAAACAGGTGAAACCTGGATTAAGACAGGAGTTTAGTTAATAATAATATACCAATGCTGGATTCTTAGTTTTGACAAATGTGCCAAGGTAATGCAAGACATTAACATTAGGGGAAACCGGGTGAGGAGTATATATACTATCTTTGAACTTTTCTGTAAATCAAAAATTATTCCGGGCCAGCCCATGGCTCACTTGGGAGGGTGTGGTGCTGATAACACTAAGGCCACAGGTTTGCATCCCTATATAGGGATGGCCAGTTAGCTCACTTGGGAGAGCGTGGTGGTGACACCACCAAGTCAAGGGTTAAGATCCTCTTAACCAGTCATCTTTAAAAAAAAAAAAAAAAATTTTTCCAAAAAAAGTTTTTTTAAAAAAAAAAAAAAAAATTTTTCCAAAAAAAGTTTTTTTAAAAAAAAAAAAAAAAATTTTTCCAAAAAAAGTTTTTTTAAAAAAAAAAAAAAAAATTTTTCCAAAAAAAGTTTTTTTAAAAAAAAAAAAAAAATTATTCCAAAATAAGTTTATTTAAAAAAAAAAAGTAAACAAGGAAGCAGATGGTTCAAAGAATGATTCTTTAACAATACAGAGAATGCTCTGTCAATGCATGTGTTATGTTCAGAGATTAGAAGACTGAAACATGCTTTTGAAAGGATTTCTGCATATTTCATGGGACACTGGTACCATCTAGATGGGAGGTCAAATGAATTTAGTACGGCCATTAACATTTATCTTGGAGTCTGAAAAGGGGAATATAAAGAACAAAGCTAAGTGAAGCAGATCAATCAACATCAGGAAAGTAGTAATCTTGTATTTGCAATTATGTTGCAACCAATTCTACCAGTTCTGAGGAGGATCTCAAAGCCTTCTATAAGTCTTTTTCAAACTATAGGTCATGACCTAGTGAAATCAATTTAGTCACTGTAGCTCTCAACTGGGAGGTACCACCCCAAGGGGCATTCTGGGACTTTGTGGGTGGTATTTTTTGGTCTTCAAAATGACTGGGGTCCCTATTGACATTTATTGGGGAGAAAACACCAAAGATGTTAGGCATCTTGCTATGCACAGGAAATGCAATAAAGAATTGTCTAGCATCCCAACAGGATTTTCAAAATCCCCCACTCGACATTCGAGAAGGAAATTAAAAAAGACAAACAACAAAAACTAAACTTAAATTACCTAAGTGTAATATCTAATCCTATTTTTCACATAAACAAAATATTATCTGCAATTGTAGTAAACACTTACTTTCCAAGTATGCCACTATACTGTAAATTAAGAAAAGATTATTTTGCTTCATTTAGAACTTCACCAAAGACGGTTTAGCATTTCAGAAAATCTGATGATGGGGCCGGCCCCGTGGCTCACTCGAGAGAGTGTGGCGCTGGTAGCGCCGAGGCCACAGGTTTGGACCCTATATTGGGATGTCTGGTGTGCTCACTGGGTGAGTGTGGTGCAGACCACACTGTGCCGAGGGTTGCTATCCCCTTACCAGTCAAAAAAAAAAAGAAAGAAAACCTGATGATGAAGCTTGCTGTTTGTAGTAGATGAGTTTCCAGAAAACATACCTGATCTTGCTTTTATAGCCAGAACTTCCAAATAAATATGTAAGAGACTCTGCTGAATAGATTTATTTCCAAACATTAAACTAGTAGGGACTTATGAAACACAGGGTTCTTGCTAATTTTAATTAACATTAAAGAATATTTCACATCAATGTCATCCTCTTTATATTTAATTTTCTGTGACACAATGACTAGAAATCTAGTCATTTGTAAAATTTAAATATTGAACTAACTTATTTTGAGGGTGCTATTATTTTTCTTTCCTATGTAATAATGTCCCCTAAAGTCAACCACACAGCAGTTACTGTTTCTTTTTACAATCAATCCTCTACTCCCCATTGCCTATAAAGGTGCTAAGGTGCTCTCCAGCAGGTTTTAAGTGCTAGAGGCTGAATGTAGGTTGATAATGGTGGTTTCCACCAGGTTTTCTGTGAGACTTCACTTCCTTGTCTCATGTTAGGTCATTTCAGAGGGAATTATTCTGACACTATACTTACAAACAGGGACAAACTCATTGGTGCCTATGTGATACTTTTATTCTCCATGTTGACAATCTATAATTTGTTTTATGTTAAACCTACAACAAACGAGATTATTTCTTTCTCTTACCACATACGAGTAATTTTTTTTATTATCCTAATAGGCTTCATGAGTATCTGTCCATATCTCTACCTCTTTCATCTTCCTACACTATTAATAGCATAGAAAAATGAAAGATCTTCTGATCTTATTTCTTTTAAATTCAAACTTACTTATTGTAAGGACGTGCAGGCACTCAACTACTTCACTGTAATGTCTAAGGTAGTTAAAGACTTATCCATTAACTTTATTTCAGGATAATCAGTAGGTGTTAAAATATGGGTCATAAAAATAAATGAGGCACTGGGTCTGATAGAGTTGAGAATCACTAATTCAGTGGACCTCAACCAGAATTTCTTAAAAACAGAAGCAAACTAAAAATTATCAGACTGTACTGCAAGTTTTTTCATAAACCTTTTGTTTCCACTATGTGTGTGTTTTCTGGGTGCTATAAAAACCTATTTTTCGCTATAAGTCAAGGTCAGATAAGTTACACGACACTGTCAAAGTGTTCCTCCGACCCCAAGGCCTTTCAACACTTACACATGAGGCACAATATCTGAACGGATCCCTGCTCAACAATTTTCCTACAAAGGCCCTCACATTCTCCTCTTCCTTCAAAAAGGTCTCCTCTCCTCATAGGCTCTAGTTTTACTGTGATCCATTCCTCCCTTCTTCCCCCATGTCCTCTTCCCTTTCGAAAGCAGATGCTTTCACTGTCCCCACTTCCCCCATGTATGTCTAAGTCACTCTTCTCAATTGCTTTTTTACCTTTTCTGTCTTAAAAGCAAACCAAAAAATGATAGGTATGGCAGTGGCTTTTTCAAGCATGACGAAATTCAGAAGGCATAAAAAAAAGGCAGAGGATACGTCAATAATAAAAATGAAAATCTTTTGGGGGAGCCAAGGTACCACATACAGGCCAAATGAGAAAGGTTTAATATCCTTAAGACCTACAACAATCAGGAAGAAGCAAGTAATTCTTTGAGGGAAAAAAATAAAGTAAGTGCAACAGAAAATTTTAAGCTGAAACTAAGTTGTACACCTACCCTACGACCCAGCAACTGTCACTTCTAGGTATATGCCTAGTCATTATCTCATTAATTCCAATAATTTTTAAGGAGTCTCTTAGTTTTTTTTCGTATAAAGTAATACCAGCAAAAGGAGAGGTGATTTTTATCTCCTATTTTCAAATATTTATTTATATTAGTTATTTGATTTCCTATCATTTGACCAGTGGTTCTTTTTTTATTTTTGATGTCTGACCATGACCAGCAGTTCCTAATGAGGGTGATATTACTTTGTAGAAGGTATTATGAAAATTTGGTTGTTACAATGACTAGGTGTCTGTTGGGAAAATAGAATAGTTTAATCAGGCCCCCTCGCCTTGGGTCAGGTTGGGGGTGATGCAGCGCATTCTTTGTAAGCAAATTGCATGTGTGTGGGTGGAGTTAGTGCGCCTGCGCTGCTGCCACCTTGGGTGGTGTCCGCCCGTGCAGCCATGCTCTCTAACCTATGGCTCCAAGGACCTGTTTGCAGGTTACCTAGCTCATAGACCTGTGTGTGAGGGGTCTGGTGACCAAGCCCGACATGTGAAGGGTTGGTGACCCAGTCTGTGAACCGGCTTGAGGGGTCTGTGAGCTCCAGATCCAGCCCTAGCTTGACAGTTGGCCCAGTCGGCAGGATTACGGGCAGGTAAAAGAGCTCAACAGTGTCCTCTTGGCATCTGGGAGATCACTGCAGGGATCTAGACACCTGCAATATGAGAGAAAATACTACTCAATGAAGAACTGTCACCTTTCACATGACTTTCAAATGTCCCAACAGAAAAATCTGTCTGTAATTACCTGAATTTAGCAGCCAACTTAACTTTTTTGGGGGGGTGGGGTGGGGGGGATGGGGAGTGGCTGGCTAGTTTGGGGATCCAAACCCTTGCTGTTATCATCAATCTTATATATAGAGACTAAGTACTTACGCATGATTTTAACAAACATGGAAATCACCAGTTATTGCTGGGTGAATTGTTTGGAAGGCGATACCATGAGTTGTTCAAAAAGAAATAACATTGATGGCAACACTGTCTGTGGTATTTGAACTGCTGTCAACACATCTGTTATGGATTTGCATTTGAAGCTGTAACATTTGAAGTGATTCTGACATAGGCACAAGTATCTAACCTCTCCATTATTTCCTTTAAATAATTGTTCCTGAGCATTTATATCTTGAAAAATATATATTATTTTGTTTTTATTCTTCCTTTATATTAGAATATTCTAGTGACTATTTCTTTAAAGGAAGTGGGAAAGAGTTCTTTATAGAAGAATTCCAATGAATAAACACAGGAAAAAATGATCAGCTGGAAAATCAAGGGGCTGGCCAGTTAGCTCAGTTGGTTAGAGCACAGCCTTATAACACCAAGGTCACTGGTTTGGATTCTTGTACCACCGGCCAGCCACCCCCTCCCCCCCAAAAAAGAAAGAAAGAAAATCAACGTCTTGTAATCACTATGAAACAATGGATCCAGGCAGCTCACATCAGTGACCTCTCAATGGAGGGACAGCTTGACATCTGAACCCGCTGAGACAACCAGAGATCATGAGCCTCTCTGTGACGTAATAAGAAGCATTATAAAATATTTAGCACTAATGAAATATTCTCACGAAAGACAAACAAAAACCTGAATCAAGCCTCTAGGACTGAGGCTTATTTCTTAAAAGAAATACGGGGGATGAAAATGATACATTAAAATGATATCATAAAAATGGCAGTCCAGAATGTGGGAAATACTAAAAAGAAATGATCTAGACTTTTCAACAAATAAATAGCATTTTGAAGAGGGGAGGAGGGGTATTACAAACTAATAGACATTTTAAAGAACACACCAACCAAATGTAATATGTGGGCCTCATTTCGATCCTGGTTTTAACAAGTTAACTTTAAAAAGACATTTAACGGGGCTGGCCCGTGGCTCACTCGGGAGAGTGTGGTGCTGATAACACCAAGGCCACGGGTTCGGATCCCATATAGGGATGGCTGGTTGGCTCACTGGGTGAGCACAGTGCTGACAACACCAAGCCAAGGGTTAAGATCCCCTCACCGGTCATCTTTGAAAAAAATAAAAATAAAAAATAAAAAGACATTTAACAATTGAGAAAACTGAACATGAACTGGGCATTAGATAACATTAAAAAGTTATTGTTAATTTTGTGAGGTGTGATATTACTTTGGTTTCACATACACACAGTAGTGTGTGTAGCGCATTCCTACCAGTTACAGATAAATACTGAAATATCTGTGAGCAAAATTAAATGCTGAACTGGGATTTGCTTTAAAATATCCAAATCCCACCAATATATGGAACTAACCTAATGTCCATCAATGGATAATTGGATAAAGAAAATGTGGTATATATGAATACTACTCAGCCATAAAAAAGACTGAAATGCTGCCGTTTACAGTAACATGGATGAGCTTAGAGAAAATTATGTTAAGTCAAACAAGCCAGGCACAGAGAGAGAAATACCTCATGTTCTCACTCATATGTGGAAGCTAAAAAAGTTGATCTCATAGAAGTAGAGAATAGTGGTTACTAGAGACTGGTGGAGGGAAGAGGGAGGGGAGATGGGGAGAGAGTAGTCAGTGGAAACAAACTAGTACAGAGGTAGGAAGAATAGGGTTCTATAGCAATATGGGGAGACCACAGTCAACAACAAAGTACTGTGTATCTTTGAAAAGCGATGATGAATATTCCTAACACAAAGAAGTGATAAATGTTTGAGGTGATGATGGATGTACTAAGCACTCTGATGATCACTGCACACAGTATGAATATGCCCAATTATCATATTGTACTCTATAAACATATACAATTATCATGGGTGAATTAAGAAAAATAAATTGGGGGGGGGCAGAATAGAGAGTAGAGCAGTGGTTACAGGGCAGGGAAAGGGAGTGGGGAGGAGGGCTGGGGAAAGGCTGGCAGACCAGTACAAAGTTACAAAGTTACAGTTAGATAGGAGGAGTAAATTCTGCTGCTCTGGTAACAATAGCTAGTAATATTGTATAGTATATTTCAAGATGGCCAGAAAAGAGGATCTTGAATATTATAACCACAAAGAATTAAAGTGACAGATATGCTAACTATTCTGATAGATCATTATATAATATATGCATGTACTGAAATAACAAACTGTACCCCATAAACATGTACAATGAAAAAAATTTTTTTTTTAAATCTAGTGTTCTATAGCACTGTAGGGAGACTCCAGTTAATTTATTGCATAATTTCAAATAGCTAGTAGAGATTTTGAATGTTCTCAACACAAAGAAATGAATGACTGAGGTGATGAATATGCTAATGACCCTGATATGATCACTGCACACTGTATACATGTACCCAAACATCACACTGTACTCCATAAATATATACAATTATTATGGGTCAATTAAGAAAAAATAAATTTAAAAAAAATTGAGAGACAGTAGTAAACTAGAGGTTGCCAGAAACCAGGGGTGGGGTTGGGGGTGGGGGTG
>NW_007726400.1:429237-448292 GCF_000696425.1 Galeopterus variegatus | reverse complement strand
TGGTGGGGGTGGGGGTGGGGGAAGGAATAATGGGAAGTTAATGATCAATGGGTATAGAGTTTAAGTTTAGGATGACAGAAAAGTTCTGAAAATAGAGCTGATGGTTACACAGCATTGTAAATGTAATTAATTCCACGGAAGTGTATGTTTTAAAATGGTTAAAAGGGCAAGTTTTATGTTACATATTCTACCACAATAAAAATAAATAAATAGTAAAATAAAATGTTCAAAGCTAAAAAAGGAGGGGTGGGAATGAACATAAAAACGGCAAAATGTTATGCTGAAGCTGGGTAATAGAACAAGGGAGTACTGTCATGTGTCGCACAACAACAAGAATAAGTTCTGAGAAATGTGTCCCTAGGAGATTTCGTAACTACATGAACATCATAGAGTGTACTTACACAAACCTAGATGGCACAGCTTACTACACACATAGGCTACATGGTATAGTCTCTTGCACCAAACACCATTGTACATGTGGTCAGCTGTCTGAAACGTCATTATGCAGTGCATGGCCATATATTAACTGTGTTAACCTCTGATGATTAGGACAAAAAAATAAAATAAAATAAAATAAAAAAAGCTTATATGCCTTGGCTGGTTCGCTCAGTTGGTTAGAACATGGTGTTATAACACCAAAGTCAAGGGTTCAGATCTCCATACTGGTCAGCCACCCCCCCAAAAAATCTTACAACAGAAAAAGTGATAATAGAATCATCTCAGTGGTTCTCTCTTTACTCCAGGTTGACACTAATCTATGGATCAACATTCTATGAGTTACTCAATCAGTGATGAGTTTCTCTTATATCATCATGCAACATATCTATCACGTTAGACAATGACAGTTTTTGTCTCAGATACCCTAATGAAGGAAAGATACTGTCCATGGGGATGCTTTTATATAAACCGTTTAGAAGCCCCATCAAAAAAGATGTAAGTTTGGTATGCTTGGTCTTGGTATTTTCCCAATGGATCCTAACCACTACTGTCTTTTACAGGTCTTTTCCTTAGCAAAAGTGTTATTTTCACTGTTCACAAATTCTCCCTTGTGCCTTAGCTGCCTTCTTCCACATTCACTGTCCTGGAATGTATACCTGCTTTTACTCTATACAGTTAAGCCCCTTCTCCACAAGGCTGCTCCAACTCCTCAGTCCCCTGGCCTTTGTCAGAACACATTCTGAGTTTACAGAATGACAGAAAAGAGACTATTCATAGCTCTCACTGCCCTATAGATAAGCCTTGTAGTATATCTTGGATTTTTACACTTCCTTTCCCATTAGAATACAAATTCCTTGAGGGCAGGGACTATATCTTATATAAGGCAATATACCTTGTATATTGTTGGCACTCAAATTATATGTGAAATCACCACAAATAAGTATCTGAGGTCATACATATGTTAATTAGCTTGATTTAGCCATTCCACAATGTACAGATTTCAAAACATCATGTTGTACTCAATAAATATATGTCAATTTTAAAACATAAATAAATTTTAAGAATTACATGTAACCTATTTATAAGGATGGTAAACAGCTATTTTCTATATCCAAGATTAAAATGAGGAAGACTTACTATTAGCTAAAACAATATGTGCTTACTATGTGCCAGACACTATTCTAAACATTTTGCATATAATAACCATCAAATACAACCACCCTCTGAGGTTACTAAGCATTGCTGGAAAACAGCCTAAATGATTCATTTTCAAGAATAGCTTAACAAGGGTTGCTTGACTAACTTGTTTCCTGAGGGTAGCTTCTCATGATGGTGGCTGATCACCTTATTCTTTTTAAGTCCTGGTTCTTTCTCCTCAGGACTTCTGGGGGCCTTTTTTGCAGGCTTGTCCTGAGCCCACCCCTTTATGCCAGAGGGAAGGGGACAATAAATGCCTTATAAGGAAGTAATAAAACTTAGACGACATTCAGGAAGATTGTGCACTCCATAGTACTCAGCCAATGAGGAACTGGGGGAGGGACTTGCACACTAGGGAATAAATAGCTTGATGTAACATTTCAGGGGGCTGGCCCGGTGGCGCACAGCTATAGTGCGCCACTTGGGAAGCGTGGTGGTGCTCCCGCCGAGGGTTCGGATCCCACATACAGACCGGCCGCTCACTGGCTGAGCGAGGGGCGGGGGCAACACCGAGGGTTGCGATCCCGTGGCCGGTCCTTTTTTTTCCTTTTTGTCTTTTTTACTGACTGGCAACGGGATCGTAACCCTTGGTGTCGCGCCCGTACCGGGGACCAGCAACGGGACAGCAACTCTCCGTGTTGCACCTGCACCGCGCTCAGCCAGTGAGCGGGAACCAGTCTCCACATGGGATCCGAACCCTCAGCGGGAGCACCGCTGCACTCCCAAGCGGCGCACTCTCCAGTGCGCCACCGGGCCGGCCCGCAAGGTCATTATTAAAGTGTCACTTCTTGGGCCGAGCCCGTGGCGCATTCGGAGAGTGCACGCTGGGAGCAGCAGCGCTCCCACCGCGGGTTCGGATCTTATATAGGGATGACCAGTGCTCTCACAGCGCTCACTGGCTGAGCACGGTGCGGCCGGTCTCAAAAAGGACAAAAAAAAAAAAAATAGTGTCACTTCTCTGTACCTCGTGTCTCCGTGTCCATCCTTTGGCACTGGATGGGTGAGGGCACTTCTCACAGTTACACCCATTTCATGAAATGACGCACAGAGAGATAAGTAACTTACTCAAGGTCATAGTCATTTTGTGACCAGGCTAGGGTTTGAATCCACACAATCTGGCTGCAAAGTTCCATTCTTAACTTCACTATTCAGCATCTCAGGAAAAAGTTAACAGTAAACGGAAAACTTTAACCACTCCAGAAGTCTGGCCTCAAGGTATCTATGAACTAATAAATTCTCTGAGCCTGCAGTTTTGGGTCTCTCATCCCAGCAGCACATACAGTAGAAAATGGGCTGGAATAAGAGTCATGGGATCTGAATTCTAGTCCTGACTCTGTAACTAACTGGTAGTATGATCTCAAGTTACATGACAGTCTTTGTAGACCACAGTCAGAAGCAGAGGTGGAAGAGGAGAAGGAAGAAAAGGCTGCTGAAGTTGATTTCCTTCTGGACCAAAAGGTCTATTACTCTTTCTTCCTCTTGATTTTACTGGTGAGAAAAAGGTCTAAAATAAACCAATTCACTATCCAGCTGCCAAACTGGCCTAATTCCCACAGTGAGATCTCCAGGCCTGGACACATATCACTGGCATAGAAAACATGTTGGGCTTTCTACCTCTATGCTCCCTCTCTCCTGCTATGGTGAGAATAAAAGACAAGGTGCACAGGCCATCAAATTGACATTTACTTAATAAAAGGCTTGGGGAACTACACCACAATAAACTGAAGAGAAGGGCAACATAATCACATCAAGTCTTGGCTTTAAGATTCCTAACGATATTGCTGGGCATGTACTTATTCACATTCATTCAACAAACAAAATTCCAGTTTGTTCATCCCAATGGCCTACACAACATCTCCACTTGAACATCTAACAAACATCCCTAACTTAACCCATGACACAGAACTCAACCTCCACCCCCCAAAATGCTCTTCCCCTCCTGCCTCCTCGTCTCAGCATATGGCCCTCTTCTCTCCTGCTTGCTTTTGCAAGGATGAGCTAGCTGCTATCCTTGAGTCCTCCTTTTCCCCTACACTACGCCAGCAAGCCCTGCTGGCTCTATCTTCAAAATATACCCAGGTCAGACTGCCTCTCATCACTGTCATGCCTTCACCCTCTTCAAGCTAACTTCGTCTTTTGCCTAAAGCAGACTTCCAATTGGTCTCCCTTCCTTTTACCCTTGCCTCACTCCACCCTGCAGATACAACAATCTCCTAAACACAAATCAGATTAAGTCGCCCAATCGAGGGTTCTAAGCAAGAATTAAATTCAAATACCTCACGCTTCTAACCTTGCCTCACTCCACCCTGCAGATACAATGATCTCCTAAACACAAATCAGGTTAAGTCACCAATGAAGGGTTCTGAGCAAGAATTCAATTCAAATTCCTCACCACGGCCTATAATGTCCCATATAATCTGGACCCAACCTATGTCTACCTCAATCTTCCCTACTTCTCCTATTTGCCTGGTCAGTTCCAACCACCCTGTTGTTCCTCAAACAACCTACCTTATTCCAACCCCAGGGCTTTTATAATTGATGAAGTCTCTGCACCAATATCAATCACCTCCTCTGAAAGGCCTTCCCTGACCATGTTCTCTAAAACAGCCCCAAGACCACTCATCCGCCTTCCATGGTTATTCCCTCATTCTGTTTTATTTTCTTCAGAATATTTATCACCATCCAAAATTATATTATATGTTTCATTTGTCTTCCCCTGCCCCTCCTATCTTCACTAAAATGTAGGCTCTACAGTGAGAACTTTCTCTTTCACTACTCTATCCCCAGCTTCAATAACAATGCTGGGCACAGTATTTGTTGAATGAATGGATTTTCCCAGTCTCTAATATGTGCTAAGTCCTGCGCTAGTTGCTAGAGATACCTCCAACTCTTGTCATCTCTCTTTCCCTTCATAGCCAAACCTTCAGGTAGTTCCCCAGTTTCTCATTTTCATTCAGGATTTAAGACACTGCAATCTGGTCCACTCCCTACAAATCTATCCTCCAGAGAATATCTTTCCAAAACACGAAAATCACATCATGTTATTCCCTGGCTTAAAATTTCCTAAAAACTCACACCCCACTGCCCTATCCTCCTGTCAAAGTTCATCTCCTGGCATCAGTCCCTCCTTTCTGCCCCAGTAATGCCACGCCTTCCCCCACACCGTAAACCTGGCAATCCATCAACTACCATTCTTTTTTGGGATAGCTTCATAAATTCATCCATGAAACTGAGGAGCCTCTCATGTCTGTTCTTCTACTACAGCTTCTTTTTTTTTTGATAGCTGTCTGGAATGGGGTATCTGTACCCCTGACCTTGGTGTCATAACAACACATTCTAACCAACTGAGCTACCCAGCCAGCCTCTTCTACTACAACTTCTAAGTATAAATTTATTATAGTTCTTACTACACTGTATTATTATCACCTCTCTAGTCTTAGAGGGCTGGAACTCTCCCCCTTTGTTTTTTGTCCCCAATGTCCAGCACATCTCTGCATAGGTAAGTATTCAAAACATGTTTATTAAATGAATAGATTAATGCAAGGGTCAGCAAACCACAGCCCATGGGCCAAATCTGACTTACTATCTGTTTTTGTACAGCCTGCTAGCTAAGAATGGTTTTTACACTTTTAAATAACTGGGAGGAAAAAACTTTAAAGAGAATAATATTTTGTGGTGCCTGAAAATTATGAAATTCAAATTTCAGTGCCCATGACGATTTACTTGACCACAGCCCTGTACATCTGTTTACGTATAGTCTCATGGCTGCTTTCAAGCTACCACAGAAGAGTACAGTAGTTGCAGTTGAGACAATACGGCTAACAACATTACATTTGCTATCTGGCCCTGTACAAAAAAAGTTTGCTGACCTCCGAATTAAATATAAATGAACATGGGCTTTGGTTTCTGACAACACTTGATTCAAAGCCCTGGCTTTACCACTTACTGCATGTGTGACCTAGGACAAATAACCTAAACCTCTCTGAAACTCAACTTCCTAATCTGTAAAATGGAATAACATACACCCTGCTGGGATGTTTGAAATTTTAATAAGCCTTTTAAACGTGGTCCCTACTGTAGGAATCAGTCTATGAAGTTTCTGGTACAGAATATAGATTAATGTTGAGAACCCAGGCCTGGACTTGAATTCCAGCCTCATTACATGCTGTGTCACCTTCAGCAAGGCATTTAACTTCTCAGTGCATCAATTTCCTCATCTATAAAACTGGGATAATAATATTTATCTCATAGGACTGTTATGAGAATTAAATGAGTTGGTATATATGAAATGTTGAAAACAGTGCCTGGCACACAGTAAGCACTCAACAGATTATTACTATTAATATAGCAGACGCTCAGTTAATGTTAGTTGCTCTCCCTCCTCCTGACTTTACATCTACTCTACCTCCTGCCTCCATTCCCAAGACTAAGGAGAAGACACGCAAGTAAGTCAACGCTTGCATGACAAATGCCACTGTCAGAAGGCGTCTTCCAAGTCAATACACAATGTTTCTCCTTTTACCTTGGATTGTTTCTACCCTGACTCCTTCGCCTCCATTCCCAAGACTAAGGAGAAGACAGGCAAGTAAGTCAACGCTTGCATGACAAATGCCACTGTCAGAAGGCATCTTCCAAGTCAATACACAATGTTTCTCCTTTTACCTTGGATTGTTTCTACCCTGACTCCTTCTCTGTCCCTTGTGCCTAAGCATGAACTCATTTCTCTCTATTCTATGCTTTCTCCCTTAGCAATCCAGCCCTTCTCCAGGCTTCAATGTAGAGTGCTATAAAATTCTTGTCTCTAGCCCTGATTTCTTTCCACCAATCCCCAGTATAGTATCTCCTGACTTCTGATTTTTATCTAATGGCCTACCATCACCTTAAAATCAAAATGTCAAAAGTTGAAAATCATTCTTTTTCTTGTCTCTCCCCTTCTATCCTTCCAATTTACTAGAAGAATCTACAATTCTTCCGGCATCCTGGCTGGTTGTCCTTCAATTATACTATATTCCTTGCTTTACAAAGAGACTTTATTTTAAATTATCTTTTTCCTTTCTGTTCCTACTGCCATTGACTTAGCTTGGGTCCTTTTTATTTGAAGCTCATTCCAGCAAAAAGCCTTAAAACCAGGCTCCCTGTTGCAGACACCAACCTATTCCTCATAAACTACCACACTAATCTTCCTAAAGCATACTTTTCATTGTGCCCTTTCTCAGCTTAAAACTTTCTGTTTGATTAGAGTGTGGTGTTCCAACACCAAGGTCAAGGGTTTGGATCCCCATACCAGCCAGCTGCCAAAACCAACACAACTTCTGATGCACTATCCCCTTCTCCATCCCATAATCTGCATGAAAAAAGGACAAGATTAACCTTAGTGTGGCAATCAAAAATCCTTCACTTATCTACATTGCTCCAACCTCCACTTTTCTGATCTTAATTCCCATGACAGAAATACCATCACGTTACATTTACGCAGCTTTATCTACCTTAGAAAACCTTCTTATGCACACTGGCATTTCATCTCCACAACAACCAGGCATTAGTATTCCTCGTTTATAGATCAGAAAACAGACTTCTAGCACTGAACTGGAAGTCAGAACAAATGGGTTCTTGTCTCACTTCCAAGACCCTTGGAACCTTACATAAGTCAATCAATCTTTCCACTACACCTCTCTCCCACCACTTACATACTGGAGTCTCCTGTTCCAGAAACTCTGGTATCCTCACTGTTGTCCCACCCTCCTCTCTGCAACACACCTGTTTTCTTAACTCTGCATTTTACCTCCTACCATTCTCTCACTAGGGAGATACCCTTGCCCCCAACTCTTCCTGTAAAAGTACAGCATTTTTTCAAGTCTTGAATTTAAGTGCCAGCCTTTCGGAAATGCCTTCTCTGACACCCAGACACTGCCTCATTCCACTTGTCAACACTGTGGAACTTGTAGTAAACTACTTACACTTTTTACTGCCCCAGTCCTACTACAGCTATCTTATTTTACATACTTAGAGCTTACTGCTTCAGCCGTGCCATATACCCCTCCAAGAGAAAAAAAATTTACAGTTTTCTATATACCTCACAGTACCTATCACAATACTTTGCACATAACGACTCAAAATTTTGGATTAGACAGCCTCAGCTAGTGTTTTTCAAATAGCAGGTCACAACCCATGAGTAGAATGTACAATCAACCCAGAAGGTCATAGCCAGTATTTTCGTTTTTAATGAAAGATGAATAGAAAACAGTACATCTTTCAAAGTAAAGGTAAGTAATATTTCACAAACTCTTGTTTCATCACATATATATGTGACTATTAGAACATAATATAAAATACATTTCTTATATGTGCTACATTTTTAAAAAAGTTTGAAAGCTGCTAATGTAGACAACCCAATTTCTAGGCTCAAGGATTTTACATTCAAACCAGGGAGATTTGTTGTCCACCAAACCTCACACCATCCAGGAAACATCAACTCAACAGAGTACATACATACATTGGGGCTGAAGAAGACAAAGCTTAAAAGAGTGATGAATATAGGGGAAAGTTTGTAAAGAAATATTTATTGAGGATGTTTGGAAACAACACTGGATACTTACTTTCCAGCTTCTGCCATCGGTTTAGTCAAAAAGACCCCTCTACAGAAACAGGGCTTCTGAAATTTGTTTTTCAAAGCACTCACAGTTGAACAGTCCTCACTGCAGCCTGCAATACTGTACAAGGGTGTGCAGGACTTGGCCCCAACTATGCCAACTTCATTTCCTACCCCTTTCTACCTCAATCACTGCCCTCTAGCCACATGGCTTCTCTGCTGTTCCAAGAACATTCCAAGTTTCAGGGCCTCCGCACTTGCTGTATCCTCAACCATATCCTTTCTCCTTTAGATATTCCTCACTTGATTCGGGTTTCTCTTTAAATGTCCCATCTTCATATATGCCCTCCCTGACCACTCTATCTAAACAAGACCCTGACTCCCTATTCCCTTAACCTACTTTATGGGTTCTCATAACACTTATCACCTTCTAACACACTATTACATATTATTTTGTGGTCTATCCCAGGGATCTACAAACTTTTTCTGTAAAGAGCCAGATAGTAAATATTTTTAGCTTTCTCTGTCACAGCTATTCAACTCTGCCATTTTAACACAAAAGCAGCTTAGACAATACATAAATGAGCAGATGTGGTTGTGTTCCAATAAAACTTTATTTACAAAAACAGGCAGCTGGTTGGATTTGGCGTATGAACCACAGTTGTCAACTCTTGCTATTTCACTTCAAATAGAATGTGAATGTCTTAGAGATAGGAATTTTCTCTGTTTTGCTCACTATGGTATCCCTGTGGCCAGAACAGCGTCTGACTCCAAATAAGTATTCAATAAGTATGCATAGAGTGAATGCATAGTACTAGAATGGAAAGGTGAATAATGTTACATTCCTCTTCTACCTCCCCAGGTAACAATACCATGGTATTGAAGAAGAGTAAAGACAAGATCAGAAGCTCCATACCCATTTGGTAAATGGCCCCACATCCACTGTGTGCCCCTATCACCAGCAACAACCATCTCACACATAAATGCATTTCTATCTGGGTCCAGGTAGGACCTTGTTAAAACAGATTGCTGGGCCCCGCCCCCAGAAATTCTGATTGGGTAGGTGTAGGATGGGGTCCAAGAATCTGTATTTCTAGCAAGTTTCCAGATGATGTTGATACTGCTGGTCCTGGGACCACACTTAGAGACCCACTGGCTAAGAACACCCAAAAACTATAGTTCTAGCATTTTTACACTATTTTTTAAAAAGCTACAAATTCCTGATGCTCCAGTGATTTGGCTGGAGAGGGACTGAAAAAGAATAGAACCATAAAACGAACTGATCAGTGGAAGTGTTGCTTCAGTAAAATGAAGGCAGAAAAACACTAGGCATCTAATTTTTAACAGACTATCTTCTGAATCTAGTTTTAACTGGCTAAAACAACAAGCCAAGCAGGTAAGAGAGAGAAATCATAGTGGGTGGCTAACCTTAATAGTGGGCTAAGTATAGGTCCAAATCAGTTTCTTTAAAATTACTTTAAAGAAAGATCACTATTTGCTTTTCTATTGTTAGATGTCAAAAGGCTTTTCAGGATTGATACTACAGATCAAATTTCATTACAATGAAATATACCTACAATAAATTACCAAACCTAGAGATCAATTTCTTCAAATGATGAAAATTCTACACCACCAGATAGAACTCATACGTATCCTCTGAATTCACCATACTAGAACTTGCAGTGGCCTAGTAACAATTTTTACAAGTTCTACATTTCTCAGCAGGGTACTTTAAAATACTCCCACAAACTCACACTAAAATCACCCTGAAGCCATTACTTACTCCTCCAACCTGAACTGCCCACAAACGGATTAAAATTTATGTACATTAGTACCTGTTTATAAAATGGGTTTCTATTGTGGTGCTGATTATATGTTGCTAGAATAGGTTAAAAAATCATTTTAAGGTGAAAAAGTAATGTAAAATCTAGGTTCTTAGGAGAGAAACTGAAGAAGCAGGTATCCAGAATGTTAATGGCTGGCCCAATATGTAGAATGCAATGCTGTATCAAAATGTACCTAGAAAAAACGCCAGTACTAGCAGACTCTCAATGCACAGTCTATAGATGTTTCTCAGGTAAGATCAGGTATTTTTGATGAAAACTTAGCATCCGAATTAAAATATGCTAAGTGCAAAATACACACCAGATTTAAGACTTCATATGAAAAAAAGTGTAAAAATATCTCACTAACAATTTTTATGTAAGTTACTTGTTGAAATGATATTTCGGATATACAAGGTTAAGTTATTAAACGATTTAAATTAATTTCACCTCTTAATTTTTTTAATGTGCCTACCAGAGAATTTAAAATTAGATATGTGGCTTGCATTACATTTCTATTGGATAGCAATGGTCTATCCCAGTTCTGGAATTAGATCTGCTATCTCCTCTTCCATTGGGTGGCTTCTAAAAAGCTTGTAGAAAATGATCCAGAGAAATGAAGGAACATGAAGATACATGATATGTCCCACATGGGGTAAAGACCCTTGATCCTGGCCTACAGGAAACACCACAGGTCAGGTACTCCTCCACTGTCACTTAGGCCTAATCATCATTTTTCCTAGGGAAGGGAAGTCCCATCCATGCGACCACTATGTATATCCGCACCTACAGCCATACAACACACTGAACAGTTTACATTCAAACTACAAATTAACTGTACCAGAATCCTAACAGTATTAAGAAGGCTGAGCATCAAGATCTCTGAATATGAAAACTACCTGGTTCCCATCCATCATCCAACCACCCTTACAGAAAAGAAGGAACACATCTGTAACAACTTCTTTATATAATCCATGGCTGCTTTACTTCAATGTCCTTAACTCCTAATTTAATAAGCTTCTCCTTTGCTTGCACTGCCAAACCTCTACAACCACAGAGGGCACCAAAGGAGAATACTGGTGGAACAAGAATAACAGAAGGAGGGTCTAGCTATTCACCCCAACACTTGTTAGTTATATAACCATTAGGACTTCATAAAAACCTATCATACAAAAACTACACTGAACACAAAAATTAAACGTTCAATTCCTTGAACTCTTTTCTAAACATCAAAAGATAATTCAGACCTATGAGGAATAACCTAATCGAACATACTTTAACATATGTGGATGTGCTGAGACTTCAGAATGACAGTTTAAGTGCTATATTATTAAGGAAAGAAATGTACTGATGGGCAGAATTAGAAGTAACTGTGAAACGAAAATGAAATTTTTGAATATTTCATTTCGAATACTGACAAAACATTAAAATACTTACACGATTTAGTTATCCTATGATTTAGTCAAGCCTATGCAGAAGGAATGCATTTAACTTCCAAACAAGTGTTTCAAACACACTGAATATTATCATTCTCCAGCAAAAGATCAACAACTTATGGCAAGCACTGGGGATGACTTTGAGGGGAACTAAAGTAGGCAGTCCATAAATATTCACTGAATGAATGACTTGAATGAACCAGAAAACTCACACACATAGTGCAATGAATATGTAGAACCCATGGCCAGTTAATATGAAACCAGAGCCAGAAACAGAACAAAATAGTACCGCTGTCTCACACCAGGCCATTCCCCCAGTAGTCAGCTCCCTCAGGTTATTTTTGCTCTATGGAGTTTATTCATCCCCTCTTACTTTGATAAAAGTTCTAGGTCCTCCTTCCCATAATTCCCCTCCCTCTTAACCAGCTTCCCCAGATAAAAACAGAGAGCATTTTCCAGTCTATCTTTTTAGATAAGAATTAACGTACTTAATCACCCACAAATGCTCACTGGTCCTCTCACAGGACAGACATTACACTAGGTAGTAGGCTACAAAGGTAAGTGTAACACTATACCTGCCCTTCAGGTAGCTTGGGGTGGGAGTGCGGGGGACAAGTAAACAATTACAGCATTAAAAATGCTGAGAGAATAAGGCAGGAGAGTGACACTGGAGGGAGGGAAAGAGGGTGACAGTCTTAAAGGAACAACAGAACAAAAGACATAACCAAAATATAAAGTGTAGTCGAATACACTTGTGATTGTTCTAGTAATCGAGAGAATAAGGCAGGAGAGTGACACTGGAGGGAGGGAAAGAGGGTGACAGTCTTAAAGGAACAAAAGAACAAAAGACATAACCAAAATATAAAGTGTAGTCGAATACACTTGTGATTGTTCTAGTAATCAACTCATCAACTTAGCACTCTAAAAAGTGCCTCTCCTAATGAAAATCCTCTTACTACAGAAAAAGTTGAAGTCCATAACGCTGACATTGAATATCAGAAAGATAGAAAAACCCACACAATTTGACAGAGGATAACGTGCAAACCTAATTAGTCATGATGTCTAGAGGCCTCACACACTTATCGTTCTGTCCCTCCTAGCGGAAGATGACACAACTATCCCACTCTTGTGATTTCAGTTGCTTTTTTTTCTCCAAGCAGCAGTGATGGATTACAGGAATCCATCCAGCCTTTCTCCCCAATACTCCCTGTGGCCACTGGCTAAGTTTGCTGGACTGCTGGTTGGGACTATGGTCTTAGAGGAGATGAGACCAACTGACTGTGTATATGAACTGGATGGACTCACAACTCTGCTTTGCTACAATTCAGAAAGACAGCAACTACAAACAATTCTATAGACAGTAACCACGGTTAACTAACACAGGGAGGGTCGCAAGGGAAGTGGTAGGGACAGCACTGTGGAAGGTGCCCAACAAGGCAACTCATCTCTTGTTCATTCCGCTGCACTCTGAGTTTTCACCTCTTGGTACCTGGCTCTCAGGACAATCCATCAGGCACAGGAGCTAGTTTTCTGTTTCTGACACCCGGTAGCTACAGATCACTTCCAAGCTTCATACCTACCTTGTTCATCTTTGCTCTGCCAACCCACCTGGCCTCTTGTCCTTACCATCCCAAGAACACCATGTCTTTTCCTGACCACTCACTTCCTTTCCAAGTAATCTAGGTAATATGTTCCCTTAGGAAACTGCTTTATCCCAGATCTCCAGCATGAATCAGGACATGGCTAAGATATAATAATTACCACATTAAAAAAATACTCTGATCTATATAACTCTTAAGGACTCTTTACTCAATTTTAATGAACAACTTCAATGACTGAAAAAAATATACCCTATCATTTTAAGGAAAACATCACGGTCCTCAGCACAACACTAAAATTAATACAAAATTAATCTTCTATAAACAAAGACTTTTATTATGAACAGTATTCTACTTCTAACTTTCATAAATATGAAGTGTAGGGAATGTTTCCTTTGAGTACATACTCATGAAAGTAGCCCCACAACAATATTTGTAAAGTAATAAAAAACAAAAACAAAAACTATTTCTAGGATAATTCAACAATACCTTAACCTTCTTCACTTTTGGAAATTTCAGTTTAAAAACAAAACAACAAAAAACCTGGGCAAATATATATGGTAGATATCACAAATGTGATGTTTTGAAAATTAAGTTATGACTCATAAATGCACGGATTTCTTTAAAAAAAAAAGTTCAAGCCTAATATGAAGGGATTTGTTTGGTCATTTCACATCAGAAGTTTTGTAAGTTTCTACTGTGAAAAAGTTTAAATCTTTTTTTTTTAAAGATGATCGGTAAGGGGATCTTAACCCTTGACTTGGTGTTGTCAGCACCATGCTCAGCCAGTGAGCGAACCGGCCATCCCTATATAGGATCCGAACCCACGGCCTTGGTGTTATCAGCACCGCACTCTCTTGAGTGAGCCACGGGCTGGCCCCTAAAAAGTTTACATCTTTAAACAAGATCGTTCTAATACATCTTAAAATTCTAAGACTAAAAGGAATTTCTTCCAAATTAACTTCCCAATTTAAAACAAGAAAGTTATAGTTTTCTACATTTTATTTATTTTTTATTTTTTTTTACCTTTTTGAGATGGGTCGCACCGAGCTCTGCCAGTGAGCGCTGTGAGCGCACCGGTCATCCCTATATAGGATCCGAACCCGCGGCGGGAGCACTGCTGCGCTCCCAGTGCCGCACTCTCCCAAGTGCGCCACGGGCTCGGCCCTTTCTACATTTTAACTTAAACAAAAATGTCAGAATATGAGGAAATGGCCCTCAAAATGAACTTTATGTGAAATCATTACATCAAAGACTCCAGAAATCAAAATATGATGCACTTTCCCATAATTTACATTCTTGTCTATCCTTTATTGAAAGCCAAGGTAACTGTAATTCATGATTTATTGAAATTGAAAGTGTCTTGGGCCAACACCGTGGCTCACTTGGGAGAGTGTGGCGCTGGGAGCGCAGTGGCGCTCCCAACGCAGGTTCGGATCCTATATAGGGATGGCCGGTGCGCTCACTGGCTGAGCACGGTGCGGGTTACACCAAGCCAAGGGTTCCAATCCCCTTACCGGTCACAAAAACCCCCCCAAAAAAACAACAAAAAAAAGAAAGTGTCTTAAGTGAGAACGTCATAATCTTTTAACAGATTATAGTTAAAGTAAAAAACCAGTACGAAGACATGATAGGAAAGATCTTTCAAGTGGGAGTCAAGTTACTTTGCCACAGGAAGGCAAAAGGCACCACATTCAAATCACATGCTAATTACCAACTCTGGCTTTGCAGCCCCCAAACCCTAAAACAAAATTATTGCAGTTCTCTCTAGGATTGTCTGTATGTTTTTAGTGCCAAATAGCATTTCTGGAGAAGAGAAAATTAAAATCTAAGAATGGTACAACTTTCAAAAAGTTAGGACTGACATTCCACAATGTATACATACTTCAAAAAAAATGCTATACATAATAAACAGATATAATTTTTGTCAATTTAAAAGAAAATAAATAAAGACCAAAAAATGTTGGGACTAACTAGATTAATGGCCCATGTAGTCTTGTACTTTACATTTTGAAAATAAACAGTGTCAGAAGCTTCTGAGAAGGGCTGGCCCGGTGGCGCACTGCTACAGTGTGCCGCTTGGGAGTGCGGTGGCGCTCCCGCCGAGTGTTCGGATCCCACATACAGACCGGTTCCCGCTCACTGGCTGAGCGAGGTGTGGGCGCAGCACCGAGGGTTGCGATCCCGTTGCCGGTCCCGGTCCGGTACGGGCGCGACACTGAGGGTTGCGATCCGTTGCCGGACACGAAAAAAGACAAAAAGGAAAAAAAAAAAAAAGAAGCTTCTGAGAATAGCATAAAAATATGATCACCTAGGCACATTTATCCACTAGCATTTTTACATGTAAAAATTTTCAAAAAGCCAAGGGAATATAAATCAGGTACAGATAAGGACTCTATCTGAAATCTCAAACAATTTTACCCTAAATCAAGAGTGGCCCAGAAAGAGACAAGAAGGCACTCAAGAAAAAAGCATTAGGATCACAGTAGACCCCTCCCTCTGAAATTGGCCTAAATTAGTATGAAAAAGGTTGGTAATGATTTGTCATCAATTTGTTTATCCCTTTTCTTTATGGCATCTCTCATATTGTGCTGTGGAAGCTGTGTATAACTACATCTTCCCCACCAGACAAAGTGGGAGCTGTGTTTCATTTGTTTATCCCCACATTCCTTGGTATCTAACAGAGTGTCTTATACATAGCAGTGACTTCAAAGAAAGGTTGAATGATTTAAGGCAATATTTGTGTACCTAACTTCAGGTAATCAATTAGGCTCTAGCTCATGCAAGAACATATTATAAAATTTCATTTTAGCTAATAAGCACTGAGTAACTTAATGTATTTATAAAGCTATTAGGTGAATTTTAAGCTCTGAATAACATACTTATATTTTAAATGTATTTAAAAAAAATATGGTAGTGAGGCTTTTTAAAAATACACAAAATAGAAAACAACTGGTTTTGCTGAGTATAACCTGGAAGTAGGCAGTGTTGGTATGTTGAACATAAAGGGACTGGGCACTAATATCTGTAAAATTTGTAACATGACAAAAACACTACAAAGTGAATTAAAAGAGGCCCTGGAATTCTCACTAGAAAAGTCATAATGGGCAAGCAGGAAACTAAACTCAACTGATGTAAAGTACTGTCATCTCCATTCAGACAGGGTCTAGAAAGGTGGAAAGCCTGTTCCCCACCCCTGAGGAATAATTACTTATATCCCAACCTACATAGTGCTGCTGGAAACTGAGGTACAGAAGAGTTGGTTTGGTCCATGGACTCACTCCCCATTACCCAAAGGAAATGATGGAATACCAAACACAGTGGGCCCTTTCTGGACTTTCAACAGTTGCGGTTCCATCAACTCTCTGCAGCTCTCATCTAGGGCAGAGACAGGCCAACCACTGCCCTCAGTCCAAAGGCCACCCCCAGTTTTTGTACAGCCTGCAAGCTAAGAATGGTTTTTACATTTTTAAACTGGGGGGAGAGGGGTATCATATTCAAATGTGTGCCCATAAATAAAGTTTAATTGGAACACAGTCATGCTCATCCAATTTCATGTTGTCTACAGCTGCTTTCGCTCTACAATGGCAGAACTGACAGAGATCTTACAGCTTGCTAAGTCTATAATGTTTACTACGTGGCCCATTACAGAAAAAGCATGCTGACCCTTGGGCTAGAACACTTCTCTATGCCCCTGGTTGTACCTCTTTTCTCAGAGGCAGTCCACTGTTTCACAAGGTTGAGCCTCTAAGCTTGATAGGTGTCCATCTTGGGGCTGTGTTGTCCAAAGTTACATCATTAATACAATCATACAATGTAGTGCAATTCAGTAGAGTGGGCACAAAGACAAAGTAACAAATTATTTGCATACAGAAGGCCCTGAAAAGGAAGCACAATGCAGGTACAACATTATAGGCAGCACAGTTCAGACCTTCTTACCAGACTACTACATCCAGTTCCGGGTCACACTACTGAAAAGAAACAAGAACTACAGAGCATTTGAAGGTGGATAGATGATAAAAGAGCTAAAAAATCGTCGTACTAAAGACATGCTAAAAGAAATGAGAGTGATCCTAAAGAATAGAAAGGGGAGAAAAGAACTGATAACAGCGAGGTTATCAAAGTACATTTGCTGATGGGTCAAATTCCTACAAATGAAAATAATGGCAGTTTGAACAAATATTCCACAAAACATGTATTTAATTAATTAAATGTGATTCATGAGACTGCCATTCCTGCTTTAGGCCACAAACCAGACCCTTAAAAGATAATCACTTGTCAAATATGGTACAATAAGTCTTCAACAGATATATTTACTAATGTTCCTTTTTCAGAAACATCTAGCACTAATGTAAGTTACCAGGAATGGTGTGCTATTACTGTGCTGAGGATCAGTAATATTCAAGTAACTAAAACGTGATATAAGTTTCATAACCATACACCTCTCCACAGGACCAAATAGGTGAAAATAAGCTTAAATTACAGAATGTATGTTACATTCAAGAATGTTCCAAGTATGGGATTTTAATTACTCTAACAGAGCACTTGAGAGTAAAGGAATCTTCTTCCCAGGACACCATTCAATTAGAATACTCACTCTGGAACTATCTGGATGCTTTCTTAAAGCAAGGAGAATGGGGATCAAACACTCTTTTTCCTTGTCTGTGATTCTGTAATTTTAACTCTACCAGTTCTTATAAGTAAGAGAGCCTGCAGCCATTGCTCACTTTCATTTTGGCTTGAAGTTGGTCCATGTACACATGACTACAGTCTAAGGTAAACTTTAATATCCCAAGTTGAAATTTGACTATACCTGTAATTACAACTTTTTAAAATTAAAGATAAGGGATACATTTCCATTAAACTGATAAAATAAGAAAATAGGTATGGCTTCCAAATATTTCTATGTTTGTTTCAATGAGACTAAGTACCTTATTTCAAAATGTCCAACACTGGAACATAGTGAGTACTCAATAAATGCTTCATGAAGAAAATACTGTATATTTCCTATTAGTTTTGTAACTTTTAAAATACAGATTCCTTGAACACAAAATGTTCTTTGAGTCAATCTCAACGTCGCAATTAGTAATGCAAATTCTGAAACTTGCTCTAAATATAATTTTAATCAATCTGAGTTTTTTAACCTTGAAATTCTAAGATTTGTATTTCCCTAAGAATACCCTTCCCAAGGTGTGAAGCACACACTAATCTGACTCACTAAACTTTCTCCACTCCTACATCATCTATACAGGATTCTGAGATCAAGAGTACACAGTACTTTCAAGCCACTTTTACAATTTTGCTAATTAACCTTACCAGGATAAACTTTTCGCCAAGTCTCTTAATACTTTTTATTTAAAGACCTGTAGTAGTGAAACAAAGAAAACACAACCCCCTCCCCCTTTTCTAAACCATATGGCAGTAAATTGAAGTTAACTTTTTTTTTTTTTACCAGCTCAATGCCTATACGCCGGCACTTAACATTTGTCTTTTTGTGCCCTGAGACTGGGCTAGAGCTGTCTGCTTATTTGTAACTGTATCCCAGCCGTGTTTTAAAATCGTACAACAAAATCCAAAACGCCCCTGACCATTAACAGACTTCACTATGGTCATTTACCAAAACCTGGTTTGGTAGGCAGCGCACGCCGGCAAGGGCCCCGGGGCCGGCCAGGAACGAGTCCCGCTCCGGCGGGGTGACTGAGCAGGGAGTTTGCTAGCTGCAGCCGGGCCGGATCCGCCCCGGGAACTTGGTTACCCGAGCTCAGGGACGCGCCGAGGCCTAACCGCGAGGCCGGGGCAGGCTCCAGTCGGCGGGGGATTCCCGGCCCCCGGCCGCAGAGCCTTCCCGCGCGCCCTGCGGTCGCACGCAGGAGGGGGCACTCGCCGTCGTCTCCCGGCGACTGGACGCGCCCGCCGGGTCCCGAGCCGGCTCCCCTCTCTCCAGCCGCCGCCCGCGGCCCGGCTCTGCGACCGT
>NW_007726400.1:406432-428237 GCF_000696425.1 Galeopterus variegatus | reverse complement strand
GCGGCGGCGGCGCTTGTCCGCTCTCGGAAGCAGGCCGCGGTGGGGCTCCCGATCCCGGCCTAGTCCTGGTCGCCGCTGCGCGTAAGGAGGAAGAGGAAATGCCCGGCGACCGCTACCCGCCCGCGCGGCCGCGAGGGGCGTACGCCTGTCCCGCCACCCCCAGGTCCGTCTGGGCCTGGCCGGGTCCGGGCTGTAGGTGCCCCCGCACTGGGCTGGGCTGACCGCGAGCTGCGACCCCGAGGGCCTGCCTTCCCCGGACGCATGGCAGCCGGGCCGGCCGCGGGTAGCGCGCTGGGGCAGGCTGCGGACCGCCTGGGGACGTGATTGTGTTTCTTTTTAAGCCAGTAGCCCAGAAGGGAAGGCAGCAGGCCTCCAGTTGTCGCCGGGTGTCCCCGGCCGGGTTACTCGCGGTCGGGAGGGTGTGGACGCGAGAGGGGAGGCGGCCGGGCTTGGCTGTCGTGCTCCAAGGCCGACTCCTCGAGAACCATCTGCTTTGAAGACTCCGCTCGGGCCCGCGCAAAGTTTGCTCCAACGCCTTGGCTCCCCCTGAATGCACTTGCTTTGAAAACCTGGGGTTTTTTAT
The DNA here is from genome assembly GCF_000696425.1 of Galeopterus variegatus. Taxonomy (NCBI): domain Eukaryota; kingdom Metazoa; phylum Chordata; class Mammalia; order Dermoptera; family Cynocephalidae; genus Galeopterus; species Galeopterus variegatus. Next base: position 427,654 of record NW_007726400.1, on the reverse strand, counting down.
GTTGTTTTCTGCTCGTGGAATACTTTCCGTTTTCGTCTGTTCTCCATTTTTATCCTTTTCCTTATTGACGACTTTGTTTTCGGGCATGACTAATTCAACAAATATGTATACTTCCGCGTACCTGCCACGTGTCAGTGGTGGCGTGGTTTGGTGGAAATAAATCGCGCTTTGGAGACGAGACAGATCGGCCTTGGGATTCTGGTTCTGATATCCTCTGTCGCCTTGGACAAGTTTTTTTTAACGTTGCTAAACCTTCGTTTGTCTTTTGTTTGTTTTGGGTGGTTATTTTAATTTATCCTTTTCCGTTTGAAATTGTTGTGATTTTTTTTGCATAAAATAGAACTTTATACCCAGGCTAAAGTCTTAGGAAATTAGATTCTAGGATACTTATTGCTTTGGAGTTACTGTTAACCTGTCCTTCATTCACTGGCTGTGTGACCTGGGACAAATGACAACCTCTCTGTGCATTGACTTCCATATCTTTAAAATGGGCATAACAGATATTTGATAAGTAGATGTTTAGAGGATAAAATGCTAAAATATGTATAGCACAGGACACGGTAAAAAGTTTGTAACCGTATTTCATTGAATCTGATTGTAAGACGTTTCCTGATTTCAAAGATATTAAAAAGCTCATCATAAAGACAAGGAAATAGATATCAGGTCACAGATCTACCAAAGTGACTGTATTTGGTAGTAACCAGTGATAAACAAACTAGGGCTTAAATGAGGATTTCGTCACTGGAAGTATTTCCATTGCATATATGGAGTTTTTGCCTAAATTCATTCCAGCACAGCTGTTGTAGAAAGAGGTCCAGCCTGATCATAAATGGGGTTTGGTGGAGTAAGAGAGATCAGGGCTTGAAACAAAGTTACTGAGTGCCCTGTGCTACTGTCTTTGTAAGCATTTTACAATAGTATTGGCATATGTGAACCTGGATACCAATCACTTAGGAGCCTCAATTTCTTGGAGTGTAAAAGTGAGAACAACAACACTTACCCCACAATCTTGTGATGAGTAACTGATGTTTGTAACTAAACTAAACTATATAGAGATTAAAGCATTATCAATAGTATAATCAGATAAAATGCGGGAGCAGATAGGAAAGCCTACAAAAATACTGAGCTCCAGGAAGGAATAAGAGTAAGTAGAAGGGTTTAGTTTGGTGAAGGGTTAACTAATCCTGTTACAGGGAACAAGCAAATAACTTGGTCTAAGACCCAAGGGAATATCAGATCTTTGAGCTTGCTGTTCTGCCTTATGGAAAATTTCATTTCCAAAATAAGGATTAATTTAAACCTGTATACCAAATTGTCTACCAGTTGATTTCTGTTCCACTCCAGAAGTGTTTTCCTCTAATCCTTTCTCCTCCCTACACCTTCTTGAATTCTGTGGACAACTGTTACCTAAGGTATGTCCTTGCCAGTCCAACCCTTATATGGCCCAGCTATGTTCTTTAAAACAAATGCATGTAAACACTAGTGACATCTGAATAAGGTCTGTAGCCTAGCTGATAGACTCAATTTCCTGGCTTTGATACTTTTCCATAGTTTAGTAAGATGTTACCATTGGGAGAAATGTACGTGGGTCATTTTGGCAAATTCCTTTGAGTGCAGAATTATTTCAAAGTAAAAAAACTACAGGGACAGTTGCCTGCAGTTGTGTGTGGGGGCAGGGTGTTGGATGGACTTACAGAGAGAACTGTTTGAGGTGATGAGAATATTCTACATCTTGATTGTGGCATTATTGTTTACATTAGTGGATACCTTTGCCAAACTCTTGGAGCTCTACACCTAAAAGGGTGAACGTTACTTCTGTGTAAATTATACCTCAACAAACCTGACTTAACATTTTTTTTTTTGACAGCTGGTTGTTCCAGAGATCCAAACCCTTGACCTTGGTGTTAAAACACCAACACTGTACTCCAACCAGCTGAGCTAAAGAGCCAGTCCCATGACTTACTTTAAAAAGAAAAGCAAGCTCTTGTCATCCTAACTTCCTGTGGCCTATAGGATGAAATTTAACTTCCCATGTAACATGCTTTTCCAGCATACTGACTTTTCCTTCTGCCAGTGTACCCTGTGCTGTGCTTCCTTCTTGTGCTGTATTTATTACTGCCTCTGGGCCTTTGCACATGCTCTTCTTTCTGCTTAAAGGGAACATAGGAAATTCAAGCTACTAATTGAAATTCAAATTCCCTGTACTCTGGTAAGTCTTCCTTGCCCCCCTTAGGCACACCTGTAACTTACTAACTTCCTCCTCTGTGCTCATGCTGTGCTGTAATTTTTAATTTGTTTCTATCTTTTCTCTTAGCTAGACTCCTCCAGGGCAGATGCCACATAATTCATCTCTCTCTCTGGGATCCAGTAGTGTTGAGTGGGTGAGTGAACGAATGAATGATTTAGAGCTTGAAGAAAGCTTAAAGTAGTGGTTCTCAAAGTGTGGTCCAGAGGCCCCAAGACCCTTTCAGGGGGTCAGTGAGGTGCTAGGATTTTCATATTAAAGGGAAATAGCACATCTCAACAGATTGAATGCAGAAGCAGATAAGAGAATACAGATGCCTTCAATTAATCTAAACATTAAAGAGATTTACAAAATTGTAAAATATCACACTTCTGCTTTTTTTTCAGAAAGTTTTTTCTTAAAAATATTATTTATATTACTAGCTAATGGGTTTATTATTAAGTAACTAAGTATTTTAAGTGTTTCCTCGGGCCTGCCCATGGCTCACTTGGGAGAGTGTGGTGCTGATAACACCAAGGCTGCGGGTTCAGATCCCTATATAAGGATGGCCAATTAGCTCACTTGGGAGAGTGTGGTGCTGATAACACCAAGGCTGCGGGTTCAGATCCCTATATAAGGATGGCCAATTAGCTCACTTGGGAGAGTGTGGTGCTGACAACACCAAGTCAAGGGTTAAGATCCCTTTACTGGTCATCTTTTTAAAAAATAAAAAATAAAATAAAAGTGTTTCCTCAGTTTTAATTTCTAATATGAAAAGTATTTATAGATGTAATAAACATTTTTTAAAAAGTTATTTGGAGTCTTCAGTAATTTTTGAGAGTGTAGGCTTAAACTGAGTGTTAGCTCAGTTGGGTAGAACATGCTGTTGTAACACAAGGTCAAGGGATCAGATCCCTGCACTGGCCACCTGCCAAAAAAATATAAAGTGTAAAGGGATTCTGAGACCAAAAAGTTCCTTAGAGATTGTTATAACTCCCTTATTGTTCAAATGAGAAGTGATAATGATGCTGACATTTAAGTAGTGGTGCATGTGGCAGGCCTTGTTATAAGTGCTTTACTTTATGGATACTACTATTATATCTTCATTTTACTGATAAGGCAAGTCAGTCACAGAGAGGTTAAGTTGACTTGCCTAAGACTACATAGCTAGTCACTGGTGGAGCCAGGGTTTGGGGCCCAGTGTACTCCAGAGGCCCCACTGCCAACCACAGTTCTCTGACACTTCCCTGAGGCCTGGAAATGGTCAGAAAGGCCCATGCCATCTGGTAACCTCATTGGCTGTATGTTGTATATCAGTCTCAGTCACTGTGTAAGAGTCACTGAGGTCTTGAATCTGCTTTAGAGTCTTCATCCCAAATTATGCCTCCCTGAGTGTCAAGCCTGGCCTTGCCATGTCTTGATTTCTTCAACTCTGGGAGCACTTCCACCACCCATTCCCCTCTTGCAACCATACCTGACATTCTAATATCCCATCTTATAACTTCAGATTTTTCCAGTTTTCTTATTCTGTGCCACTAAATGTTCTTCAGGACTCCAATCCCTCTATCTTTCCACTTGGTCTTATTTTTTTTCCTATTTATTTATTTATATTAATTAATTAGTTAGTTAGTTAATTAATTAATTTTTAAAAAGATGACCGGTAAGGGGATCTTAACCCTTGACTTGGTGTTGTCAGCACCACGTTCACCAAGTGAGCTAACCGGCCATCTCTATATGGGATTCGAACCCGTGGCCTTGGTGTTATCAGCACTGCACTCTCCCGAGTGAGCCACAGGCCAGCCCCTTTTTTTCCCTTTTAACTCCATTCTTTTCCAGACCCAACCAGTGTCCTGTGATCAGCTCAAACTTCTCATTCATACCTTCAACTCCTTACACCCCCCCATCCTCAAACTGCCAGCTTTACAAGCTCCCAATCCTGAATCAATTGCATGACTGAATTTCTTCCCACCTATATCTGCTTGGGGAACAGAACACAGCAGTTTAAAAAGACAGAAGTGTCCAGATAGGGCTATTACAAATCTGCCATTGAGCAGTGTTATTCTTTAGCCAGCACCCTCTACTATTCTCAGATAATTATGAACCCTCGCCACTTGGCTCCAACTGCTTACTCACACCCCCAATAGATAACCTCACCTTCTAATTCACAGAGGGAGAAAAGTTCAAAACACAGGACCTTCTTCCCCTTCCCACTATGAACCTCCAAAGGAATCTCTCCATGTCCTGCTGCCTCACACCCTTACTCCCATCTCGGGAGAATGGAGATGTCCTTTTTCCCATTCAGTCCCACCTCTGCCTAGGATCCCACTTCATCCCATCTCTGGGATCTCGTTTCTTCAGCCTCCCCCTTAGGATCTGAACTATCAGCCACTCTGCCTCTACTCGTCCACTTCCCTCTGCCAAGAAACCCCTTTAACCCTCCGCTCCCTCTGGTTACCACCCTATTGTTTCTTTCTCTCCATAGACAAACTTCTTGAAAGAATCATCACTCCTGTTCCTCGGCTTTATAACCTGATTAATCTGATTGCTTGGCTTTTGGTGCCATTGGTCACCCTCTTGTTTTCTGGGACACTACTCTCATCGTCTTTCTTCAACTGCATTCTAATTAACTGAGCTAAGTGGCTAGGCTAAAATTTTTTTTTTTTTTTTTTAAAGATGACCGGTAAGGAGGGCCGGCCCAGTGGCGCACTGCTACGGTGCGCTGCTTGGGAAGCGCGGTGGCGCTCCCGCCGAGTGTTCGGATCCCACATACAGACCGGTTCCCGCTCACTGGCTGAGAGCTGGGCATGACCTGGGAGCAGATGTGGATGGGGCTGATCTGAGACATAGCGGGAGGGCACCCATAGTGCCCTCACCCAGCTGGGCTCATTACTATTGACACCTTCCCGTGTCTTCTTCCCTTGAAGGCATTGAGTCTGCTCCAAACTCAGCATCATCCTCAATGAAATGTGATTATTGCTTATTTGCTGATGACTTCCCTTTTTTATTTAAAGATGACCGGTAAGGGGATCTTAACCCCTGACTTGGTGTTGTCAGCACCACGCTCTCCCAGATGAGCTACCCGGCCATCCCTATATAGGGATCCGAACCTGTGGCCTTGGTGTTATCAGCACCGCACTCTCCCAAGTGAGCCACAGGCCAGCCCAGTGTTGTTTTATTTTGATCAATTTCCTTCTTAGAGCTATTGTTTAGAAACACAAATTGGATCATCTCATTCCACCACTTAAACCCTTCAATGGTTCCCCTTCCGGACTATAATTCAAATTCTTATCAAGTTCTAAAGTCCCTGTAGGATCTGCCCCTGCTTACTTGTGCAGTTTGTCTTCTGCCACCCCACATGGCCAGTGTTCAACGGGTTGCCCTGGCTGCAGTGTGGTCTCCTTTCTTTCCTGCCTCAGAGCCTTTGCATTTGCTTCTCTGCAGTGTCTGTACCTGATTCTTCATAGGACGGGCTTAACTTCAGGGTTATCGCCTCAGAGAGGCCTTTCCTGACTATTCTATCTGATATAAGGCCCTCCCTCCACTATTTTTTTTTAAAAATCCTGCTTATTTTCGTAATATTAACTAACACTGTACTATAATTTGGTTTTATCATTTATTCTCTGGCTTCCTCTAGTACAGTATAGACTTCTTAAGGTAGAGATCTTTTCTGTCTTGTTCTCAGCCCAGCACAGGCACTTAATAAATGTTTGTTTAGCGAACAAATGAATGCTTGAAGGAAATATTAGGGTGGAGAGGGAATGTTAAGAGAGAGATGGTGAGAACCTGAACTGGGGCCATGAAATGCCTTGAGGGTAAAATTATAAGGTTTTGGTAGCTGATTGGGTAGCGGTGAGGGAAATAAAGGATATCAGGGTAACTTGGGAGGCTCTGGAGACTGGGAGGAAGATGTTGCTATTAACTGAGCTTAGAGATGCAAGAGGAGGAACAGATTGGGGTTGGGAGAGATGAACAGTTTAATTTTAGATACACTGAGTTTGAGAAGCCTGTGGTTCATCCAGTAAAACTCAGGGGAGATCAGACCTGGCTATTCCAGTTCGGAGATCACCAGCCTACAGGTAGCAGTTAATAACATGAGAATAGACAGAATCTAAGGGAGAATAGGTACAGGGTAGAGAGCATTGAGCCACGGGACAATCCCTGAGCAATAATGACACTGAAGGGAACCCCAGAGAAGTCTATGCCATAGAACAAAGGTGACCAGGAGGGGCTATTGTCACAAGCCAGAGAAGCAGAGTGTTCAGGAGGGAGAAACCAGTTGTGTCCACTCAGCAGAAACATCCCATGAGATAGACTGAAGTGTAGCCCCTGGATTTCAAAACATGAATGTCATCCGGAAGTTGAGGAGTAGGGTCAGGAGCCGCACTGCAGTGGGCAGAAGGCTGGAAACAGAGTAGCTAGAGAGGGCTTCTTCCAAAAGATGAGCTGAAATAAGCATGTGGCTGAAATAAGCATGTGAAGCAATGCTTAACCACTGGGGAACAAATAAATACAAATTAAAAGAAGATATCATTTCACTACTCACATTGGTGAGCTGAAATAAGCATGTGAAACAATGCTTAACCACTGGGGAACAAATAAATACAAATTAAAAGAAGATATCATTTCACTACTCACATTGGCAGAAAAATATTTTTAATAATATTAGATGATAATGAGGGTGTCAAGAAAGGAATGTGAATTGTTACAATCATTCCAAAACAGGATTTCATGGTAGATTTCAAGAGCCATAGATTTTGCCCACTCTTTGATGCAGCAGTCCCACCTCATCTCATTTAAGCCTGTTTAAATAACAACTGACACATGCAAAGCTTTTAGACATAAGGATGTTTATCACAATCTTTCTTTTAATATTTAAAATTATGGTGCTGATAACACCAAGGTTCAGGGTTCGATCCCTGTATTGGCCCACCGCCAAAAAATAATAAAATTAAAGACAACCTAAACGAATTATGGTATGTCCAAACCCAAAGCAACAACTGAAATGGAGGTTGTAGGTGAATAGATAATGATCTAGAGATACAGTTGTGGAATGTTTTTAGTGAAAAAAGCAGGCTTCAAAATGTATACTTATTCTTTTTTTTTTGGCAACTGGCTGGTTTGGGGATGCAAACCATTGACCTTGGTGTTAACAACTGAGCTAACTGGCCAGCCCACCTTTTCTAAATTATGCATATACAGCGTAATACCATTTTTGTTTTTTAATAAAGCAAACTTTAATTTTATTTATATATATAAAATAAAGACTGGCTGGATATCAGACTCAATATGGTTATGTGGGGTGCAGTATGGCTGATTTATGTTATTTTTTCAATTAAAATATATTTGTTGAGAGTCTTCTGTGTCCACTGAGAGACGAAAAAGAACCACATCCCAATCCTCAAGGTGTTTACATTCTGTTGACAAAATTAATTGAAGCAGTTCCAATCATTGTCTCAAAAACTTCTGATAGAGGTGTGAAGAGACTTTTATCCCCTTGGTTTTGACATTTTCTATAATGAACATGTACTAGTTTCATTTAGTTTTTCTTTCTTTTTTATGTTTAAAGAAGCTTGGCAGAGAAATAAATGGGAACTAGAAGGTGGTAAGTGGAGGGGGCCCAGAGTGAAGGGAAGGGTTCAGATTGTTTGGGGGTTGGGAGACACTTCAGTGTGTTTAGAGGCTTAGGGGAAGGATCCAGGGGAGGAGACAGAGAAGGTAAGTGTGTATGTGGGGTAGGGACAATGTGTGAGGAGGAGCCCAGATGAGGTTAGCTTTCACCGGAAGGCAGGACAGACACCTCATCTTCTACTGATGCTGACACCAGAGAGAAGGTTGTCAATGGAGATGAAGGTGTCAGTTTGGGTAGGGCAGGAAGTTGTGGGAGTCACGCCTCAAGCCCTTCATTTTCTCAGAGTGGAAGGTAAGGTCATGCCACTTCGTGCCTCTGTGCCAGGTAAGTTTCTACTCCTTCCTCCTCCTTTAAAAAACAGCTGTAGTCCCCTGCCTCTATGAACCATTTCATGAAGGAAGTTGTGGGTTGGGGCCAATTTCAGTAGAATCACCTTCAGAGAGGGCAGTCGGGGGGAAGGGGAAGGGTTGCAAGATAAACATTCAAAGTTCCTGAACACTCCCAGATCAACCTGGATCAGAATCTCTGAGGAGTGAGGCTTAAGGATCAGCATTTGAAAGAATGCCCTGAGCATCCTGATGGTGCAGTAAAGCTGGAGAAGCACCCCACTTAGTGCGTCCTTTACAATTCACTGTCATTGCAATAGGCCATTCCCTTCCCCCATGGAGCTGCCCTTAGGCTGCAGTAGGTGGCTCTTCATTTACATACTTCTAGCACAGTCCTGCACTTGTCTGTCATAGTGGGCTTTGGATGCTTATTTGTGAAATGAAGAAGGAGGTGTCCAAAACTGGAACCCAGATGACCCACAATTTGCCCTATCACATCACATTTTTATCTCCAGAGGCTGCTGAATTCTTCATGAAGGCATTTTGTTCTTCAACTCTCCTAAACATCATATACCAATTTAAAAACCTCACAAATCCACATAGGAAGATCCTAGGAAGAATGGGATTTAGTGTATGGGGGATTGGTTGCTTTAAGGAAGGTCAGAAAATGAGGTCATCTGAAAGTAAAGGGAGTAGAATCTACACAAATTGGATGTACAAGCCCTTGCAGCAGGGGTCTGTTCTAAGTGTGTCACCCAGGTCTCCCAAAAACCCATCAGGAGTTAAAACCTGCCCTGGAAAATAGCCCTGGAATGTAACAGTTAATAAGGTGGATTCTTGGGAGGTAATGCATCAGAAGGCTTGCAGGTGGGCTGCATGGAATCCAGGAAAGGGGAAGCCATGAGGTTAGAATTATAGAATCTCTCACACTATCCTAAGGAGCTCTGATACTATTGGCCAGTGTTGTTAATTTAGAAAGAATTAGTCCAAAAGAATGTCAATTCATCTTAGGAGAAATGGGCATTTCCCTTAAGAACAGCTAATCCCTTTTCTTTAACCATTCAGTAGGTCCTTACAGAGCCCCTCCTGTGTGTCAGGGGCTATCCTGCTGCTGGAGATGTGACAGTGAGCAAAACAGCAAAGTCTCTGCCCTTGAGGAGTCACAGTCTTTATTATTCCTCCTCACTCATCACATTTCCAGCCTGTAATCTGGTATGCTTTGTGGATTTGCCTGGCAAGGCCTGTGAGAAAACAACCAAAGCCAATTATTTTGCCAGGGAGGCCCCTGTTCTCACATTAATAATACTCTAGTTTTGAGTCATGACTTGGCTGAGTGTAAAACAGCCAATTCACCCAGAGATTGATTTTCCTTGGACCAATAGATACAAAGCCGGGCTTGCTGATGAGCCTGACAAGACCTCCCCGCCCTGGGAAGCCCAGCTAGCTGCCAGAGCCCTGCCTTCAGTGGGTGCCCAGTTACCACATGGCCTCACTCATCTCTGGCCCCATTAGAACTGTGTGTCTTTTCTTACCGGAATGGCTCGCTGAGAGGTCCTTGAGAGGATTCTTGGAGTGTTGCATTCTTGGATGTTGAATTCCAAAGAGCTTGAGTCAGCAAAAACCACAGGGTCCAGGGCTGAACTGAAAGGAAACAGGATCAAGGACAGGTAGTGATAGTAAGTGGAAGAGAGAGGACATAATGGGAACAGACTTCAGATTGGCTGCACCTGTGACTTTGAGGGGGCATCCTCTGAGTTCTTCGTTCTCTAGAAAGAAACCCCCTAAAGGCCAAAAACAGGATCCTCCATCCCTAGTAATTCCTAAAAAAAAGGCCTTTAACAGACCTGGCTCTGAAAAACATTCACTCAAGGGTGGATCCAGGTTTGGAGGACAGGTGACTCTTTTTTTTATCTTTTATTTTATTTATTGTTTTTATTTTGGGGGCGGCTGGCCGGTTCGGGGAACTGGTAGGGGAGGCGACTCTTAAGGAATGCAAAATTAGATACAGGGCCTTGAAAGCACTGTTTCAGGAAGCAAGAGACACTGAAGCCTAAGCTTCAATAGTTTCACAGTAAATTCACCTATGTGTCCATGCTAGAGAGCAAAGATATCAGGTGTCTGTGATCCCAAAGGATCAGAGTGCTCTCTCTGGATGCTTAGAGGAAGGAAGGAAGCAGGGATGAGAGCAACTTCAATGTTTTACTTCCTTGATCTTATTAATAAATCACACTTCCAGCCTGGCTGGTTAGCTCAGTTAGAGCACAGCCTTGTAACCAAGGTCAGGGGTTCAGAACCCCGTACCGGCCAGCCTCCCCCGACAAAAGTAAATAAGTAAATCACACTGCCTGTTCTTCATGTCCTACATCCAGTTATGTAGGTTGAAATGCTAGACTCTGAGTTACACAAGGAATCATATCATTTGTCTTTGAATCCCTGGTACTTTGAACATAGTATAAGTAAAGTATTTGTTGAAGGAATGAAAGGACAAATGACTGAGTGAGTGAATGAGTGAGCGCATTCTCCCAGGCCCTGAGACCTGATTCTCCTTTATATTCCCCTCTCCCTTCCTCTTGACTGTCTCCAGGAGGTAGCATGAGTTCGAATCCCAGCTTTGCCACACACCATCTGTAGACCTTGGGCAAGTTACCCAACATCTTAAAGCCTCAGTTTCCTTATCTGTAAAAGGGAGCCAATAATACCTCCCCTGCAAGGTTGTTGTGACAATCAGCAATAATGTCTGTAAAGTGCCTGGTACAAGGTAGTTCTCAGGAAATGGTAGCTGTCGTATAACTACTTTAGGCCTTGGGAAGGCAAACTGTGGCCCATGGGCCAAATCTGGCCCCCACCATCTTTTTTTGTAATAAAGTTTTATTGGAACATAGCTGTGCCTATTTGTTATGTATTGTCTATGGCTGCTTTTGTGCTACAACAGCATAGTTAGTTAGCTGTGACAGAGACCGTATGGCACATGAAGCCTAAAATATTTAAATATTTACCATGTTGCCCTGCAGAAAGTTTGTCAGCCTGCGGTTTAGGTCTTCATCACTTCAGTATCAACTTGTAAGTGCCTTTTAACTGGTCTCCAAACCTCTGATTGTACACAAACCTCTGGTGTTTCCCCTATTCTTTCCCCCTTCATTGCACACAATCCTCTGGTGTTCCCCTATTCTGTTCTCTCTCTACTCTGCAGCCAGTCGTTTTTCTATATAAGTCCAATTAGGTCATTCCTCTACTGAAAAAACCTTGGTTGACACCTCATTTTCTGCAACTCTCTAGTGTAATTTTCAAGATTTGTCCCTGTCTGGTCTCAATCTTCCTCTGCAGGTTCATCTCTTTACATTCCCTCTCCATCTGTTCTGTGTACACCAGCCACAACTGACCGCAGGGCTGGTCAGTGCTTGTGCGGCTCTGTACCTCTGCAGCCCCATTCCCTCTATGGAGTGTCCTTGTCTGTTCTCTACTGCTCCAATGAGCTTTATCTTTCCAAGCTGTTCTGCAAAGCCTGTCCTGATCTCTTGCCTGTATACTCTTATATGTTAGGATAAGGTAAGTTATGCTGCATTGACAAACAACATCAAAATCTCAGTAACTTCAAATGGCCAACAGGCATATGAAAAAAATGCTCAACATTGCTAATCATCAGAGCAATGCAAATCGAAACCCTAATGAGATATCATCTCACCCCAGTTAGAATGGCTATTATCAAAAACACAGAAAATAGCAAATGCTGGCAAAGATGCAGAGAAAGGGGAACTCTTCTACACTGTTGGTGGGACTGTAAATTAGTACAGTAGGAAACAGTACGGAGATTTCTCAAACAAATGCGGATAGAAATACCATACGATAGGGGCCGGCCTGTGGCTCACTTGGGAGAGTGCGGTGCTGATAACACCAAGGCCACGGGTTCGGGTCCTATATAGGGATGGCTGGTTAGCTCACTGGCTGAGCATGGTGCTGACAACACCAAGCCAAGGGTTAAGATCCCCTTACTGGTCATCTTAAAAAAAAAAGAAAAGAAAAAAGAAATACCATAATGCCCCTGTTAGGTATATATCCAAAGGAATGGAAATCATCAAGTTGAAGGACACCTGCACCTCCATGTTTATCATGGCTTTATTCACAATAGCCAAGAGTTGAAACGAACCTAAACATACTCCCGTGGATGGCTGGATAAAGAAAATGTGGTAAGAAAAAGAAAAAAGAAAAGGCTGGCCGGTCAGCTCAGTTGGATAGAGCACAGCCTTGTAACACCAAGGTCCCAGGTTCAGATCCCTGTATTATCCAGAAGCCCAGAAAATAATAAAGAAAATGCAGTATATATACACAATGGAATACCACTCAGCCATAAAAAAGAATGAAATTCTGCCATTTGCAGCAACATGGATGAGCTTGGAGAAAATTATGTTAGGTGAGATAAGCCAGACACAGAGAGAGAAATACGTGTTCTCACTCATGTGGAAGCTAAAAAAGTTGATCTCATAGTGGTTATAGAGACTGGTGGGAGAAAGGAGAAGACAGGTTGGGGAGAGGGTGGTCAGTGGATACAAAATATTAGAGAGATAGAAAGAACGGTATCTAGGGTTCTGTAGTAATGTAGAGAGACTGCAGTCGACAACAAAGTACTGTGTATCTTTGAGTAGCTAGCCAAGATGATGTTGAATATTTCTAACACAAAGAAGTGACAAATGTTTGAGGTGATGAATAACTAGGCACCCTGATAAGATCATTGTATACAGTGTGAATGTATCCACATATTATATTATACTCTATAAATATATATAATTATCATGGGTCAATTAAGAAAAAAAACTTGGTAACTTAAAACTGCAAATAAACCCAACAAAGGACAACATACATACAAGTGTCCCACTCCTGGAGTGCTCAACAAGCATTGATGATGTTTTTATTCCTCCCAGGAATAGATAAAAAACCAGCCTATCCTTTTCTTTGTAATATGTACATGACTAATTACTCTCTTAACAGATACTTGTCATTTTGCCTAAAACAAATGTTCTTGTAGAGTTTCTGGCTGATAAGTAATTGTAAGAAGAGAACTTTGTTTAAAGAAGAAAGAATGGAAAGTCTCGGTAGGTAAACTGTCATTAGTCATGCTTCGTACTGCTTTGGCCACAGAAAGAGGTGGACCCACTGCTACTTTCTCTAATTCTTGAGCCAGTCCTAGAGGCAGGGAGCGCGTGAGCAGCCTCAACCTGGGTGGTGGGGTTGAATGAGGAGGGAGCATGTTGCTTGATCAGTACCCTCTACTGGAGGGCATAAAAACCACATCCAACTGTGCCTCAGTAGCTCAGGGAAGTTTTCCAGGGCTATCTCCCCTCTCCGTTCTGAACACACTTGCTCTGTCCTGACATCTCTAGTCCTTGTCCTACCTCCTGAAATGTCGCTTCTGGCACTTTAGAAAGAGACCCTACTAGGCTTGCCCTTAGCCTCTCCCTGCATTCTGTTAACGCAGTCCATAGGCCCACCTTCGTTCCAGGAGCGAGTTGGCAGCAGACTCAGCTCTGTCCACCCCAGGCTGATCCCTGAGCTCCTGTGCTGCTGTTTCCTATACCTTTGCTTCATAGCCAGTGGCCCAGGGGCAGCCACTGAGCTTACACATTGTTTCAGAAATTGTTGCTGGTCCTGCCCCTGGTCCCTATCCCTGGGCTTTGCCTTTCCTTTTGGCCCTGCTGCTCTGTCTTGCTGTCTTTACTGCTCTCCCTGTAGACTGGATTTCTGACTCTGAGCACCAGCCCAGAGCATTGGATCAGCATCCAATCCCTTGTTCTCCCAGGTGCTACTCCATCAGAACTGAGGGAAAACCCAGGCTTGGAAACCAACACTGCCATCATCCCTGCACTCTGCATCCAGGTCCAGATCTGTGCCTTGCCCCACACACCTCGGCCCCAATCTGATTTCATGTGCATTCCCAAGAACTCTTGATACAGATCTGTATTAAATTTACCATGTTTTGTTGGGATTAGTTGTTGTAGCACCAGCTTCTCCATGAGGCGCTGAATATTGTCCCCTTTTGGGACCCCAGTTCCCATTCTGATTTCTTTACCAATCCCAGTCTGCAATCTGGTTACCCAGTTTCTTTTTTTCTTTTTGGCAGCTGTCCAGTGCGTGGTTTCTTTTCTTTTCTTTTTTTAAAAAGATGGCGGGTAAGGGGATCTTAACCCTTGACTCAGTGTTGTCAGCACCACGTTCTCCCAAGTGAGCTAACCGGCCATCCCAAATAGGGATCTGAACCCGTGGCCTTGGTGTTATCAGCACCACACTCTCCCAAGTGAGCCACGGGCCGGCCCAGTGTGTGGTTTCTGATTTGAGCTTCAACCTGATCCTCTGTTGCTGGACACTGCTCCATGCTATCCTTTCCAGGGCTCTGAGTCATCTTTTGATTCTTTGGAACCCGGTGCCCAGTGCTCTCTCTCTGCACCAGGGCTGCCCACCATCCCAATGCCAATGTCAACTGTTCAGAATTCAAATGGCAAACATCTCGGACCACTGGTTCAGAAGCATAAGCAGTGGCTCCTCCTACCCAACAGAGTTCATTCATTCATATAAAGCACTTAGTATAGTGTCTGGCCCAAAGTAAGCCTATGAGAGGGTTACTCATATTTCGGATTTGCCAAAATTAAGCAAATGAAGCAAATGTTCTCTCTTGGACAGGAAGATCTTTGGGAGGAAACATTAAGGCAAATCACGAATAAATATGGTTTATTGATATAACAATGCATAATTTAAAAATTTTATTCACATACCATAAAATTCACCCTTCTAAAGGATTTTAGTTCATTCACAGAGTCATGCAATCACTCCCACTATCTAATTCGAGAACATTTTCATAATCCCATATCCATTAGCAGTCACTCCCATTTCCCCCTCCCCCAGCCCCTGGCCACTGCTAATCTACTTTTGTTCCCTATGGATTTGCCTATTCTGGACATTTTATACAAATGGAGTCATAGAGTATGTTGCTATTGTGTCTGTTCTTTCACTTAGCACATGTTGTCAAGGTTCATCCATGTTGCAGCATGTGTCAGTACTTGCCATTCCTTTACATGGCTGCATACTATTCTATTGTATGGATATACCACATTTTTGTTCATCCAACTGATGAATGCATCAGTTGATGAGTGTTTGTGTTGTTTCCACTTTATGTCTTCTGCAAATAATGCTGCTATGAACATTTGTGTACAAGTTTTGTGCACACTTGTGTTTTCATTTGTTTTGGGTATATCCCTAAGAGTGGAATTGCTGGGCCATGTGGTGTCTCTATGTTTAACTTTTTGAGGAACTGCCAAATCGTTTTCCACAGGAGCTGCACTATTTTACATTCTTACCATCAGCATATGAGGGTTCTAGTTTCCACACATCCTTGCCAACTCTTGTTCTATCCATCTTTTTATTATAGACATTCTAGTGGGTGTGAGGTGGTTCTTGTTGTGGTTTTGATTTGCACTTCCCTAATAACTAATGATGTTAAGCATCTTTCATGTGCTATTGGCCATTTGTACATCTTCTCTGGAGAAATATCTGTAGCAATGTATAACTTTAATTCTATACACGCATATCCATATTCGCAAGTACAGCCTAAGATGGTGCACGAGTTCTGATAATTGCTTATTCAGTTACTGTCGGTGGTTAGAGTGGAGGGGGAAAATCCCAAGACTTACTTGGAGGAGGAGGAATGCTGTGTGTGTTGATATTTTTCCTCAAAGTTGCTCTTAGCTGTCAGGTGGGGATTGAATTGAGTACTGAATATGGGCAGTGTGATACTCAGCAGCTCACATGCATTCAGAGATATCAGTTATTTAAGGTTTGCATCTGTTATGATTAGCTGGTGCCTATTTCATATGGTTATTTAACATTTGGAATACCAGGCCTGTGTATAGTGTATCGAGCACATGTGCCTGGCATGTGCTTGTTAATTTCCTTTTCTTTCCTTCCCTTCTCTTTCAGTTTCCTTCATGTCCCTCCTTCAGTGACAGATGGCTATTATCTATTTTTTTTATTGTCCTGCATCCCTGAATTTTTACTTCATCCTGGACCCTGGAGTGTGCTTTGATGCTCCTTGTTGAGTGTTCTGGTTCTTTATTACGAGACATAACAAAGTTCTGATCAACCGTTTGCCTTGATAACTTTGGCAATGACTCATGTTCCAAGAGTTACCCCTTGAGCCAGGATGTCTGTTAATTTGAAGGCCTCTTTTTAAAGAGAATCTTTCTGTATTGACACATGGGGTTCATATTCAGTAATGTTCTCGCTCACTGATCCCCATGGTGGTCATCAACTGGTATAATGTTGAAAAGAAAGTGTTAATTGTGGGATTGTTTGAACAAAGGCTGAACAAATAGAAACAATTTAAGTGTTATTAATAGGGGATTGGTTAAATAAAGTATGATACAGACATATATTGTAGGGGTCTGCACACATTTTCTATAAAGTCAGTAGTAACTTTAGGCTTTGTTGGTCATAGTCTCTGGTGCAATCTCTCAATTCTGCTGTTGTAGTGCAAAAATGGCCAGAGATGATATGTAAATGGATAGGCATGGCTGTGTTCCTGTAAAACTTTATTTAGATGGTGGGCCACATTTGGCCTGCAGGCTGTAGTTTACTGACCCTGATGTAATGAACTCTTACTATGTGACCTTTAAAAAGAATCAAATAGAATTGTATGTACTGACAAAAATGGCCATCAAGTTGTTGTTGTTTTTTTTTTTTTTCTAAAAGATGACCGGTAAGGGGATCTCAACCCTTGACTTGGTGTTGTCAGCACCACGCTCAGCCAGTGAGCAAACCGGCCATCCCTATATAGGATCCGAACCCGAGGCCTTGGTGTTATCATCACCACACTCTCCCGAGTGAGCCACGGGCCGGCCCCAAGTTTTGTTTTTAAATATTCATAAAAGTATATATATTTTGTGGGGGTCAAAATTACACACATATATACACAAACTTGTATTTGTAACAAGTCTGAAAAAGTCTGAAAGGACACATACCCAACTGTTAATAATAGTCTTGCCAAGTTGGGGCAGGTGGGCACTTTTCCTTACCTTATTGTTTGAATGCTGTGTAATGAGAGAGCTTTGCTTTCGTAATTAAATAATATTCAATTGGGATTTTTTTTTTCAAAGTTCAAATGAGTTTTAGTCTTAATCATGATGTACATAAGCTTGATTCTACGTAAAATACAACTTCATGGTCATAATAACCACACAACCACCATTAACACAGTGCTCATAACACATAGCCTCTATTGTTATTAATAGGAGTTTAGACGGACCCATAGACACAGAGAAAGGGAGATTTGGTTGAGAAGCCAGGTCAGAGCCTTGGTTGGGAGCCACGAGGCTGTATCTGGAGCCAAAGACTGAAGAGAGCGGGGGACAAAGGGACCAGCCTCAGCCCCAGCCTTCTCTAGTCAGCAGCCCCCTCACACCAATCTCCTTCTAGGTCTAAAGGGTCTCACGAATGTTACAGCAGCTTCTACTTTCCAGTCATTAGCTGCATTTTACCTGCCAGGAGTCTCGTTCCTCACTTGCTGAAGGCCCATAGCAGGGCAGGCCCTGGTGCTGGGGGAGGAGGCCCGTGCCCTCATGGCGGCTATCTGGCAAGTGATTGGGCAGGGCTAGTACGAAAGGTGAGCTGTGAGAGTCACTTCAGGTTTTCTGGTTTGGGAGTTGGGAGGTCTGAACTGTTTTTACTCATAATGCTTCTGACACCAAGTGTGTAGGTTTTCTCCTTATACCAACCAGTTCTCCAACTCTCCAGATACTGACTGGGTATTCAGCAATTCTATTCAATTCTGACACTATCTACCTGGAATTATTATCAGATCCCACAAGTTAAAGGGCTCCATCCCCAAAGACTGCCTTCATTCAGACAAAAGTAGCCAGTCCCAGGTTGTCACCTGTGCTTCTGACCAACCAGCTATAAATCAGGGGTTCCCATGACCCCCTGTTCATGTTCAATAATTTGCTAGAATTGCTCTCAGAACTCAGCGAAACACTTTAGTTACCCTTACCAGTTTATGTTAAAGGACAGAACTGAGAACAGCCAGACGGAAGAGACACATAGGGTGAGGTATTGGCAGGGCATGGGGTACACAGAACTTTCGTGCCTTCTCCAGGCACGCCCCCTCCTACACTTCACAGTGTTCACCAACCCAGACGTTCTTGAACCCCATCATTCACGGGATTTTAATGGGGGTTTCATTACATAGGCACAATTGATTAAATCATTGGCCATTAATGCTTACCTGACTCTCCCACCTCTTTCTCCTAAAGTTGGGGTGGGGCTGAAAGTTCCAGCTCTGTCATACCCTGGTCTTTCTGGTGACCAGCCCTCATCCTGAAACTATGTGGGGGACCCCCAGCCACTAGTCATCTCATTAGCATACAAAAGACAGTCTTATCAGGACCAAGGACAAAGACCAAATATATATTATCACAGGAGGTGATAGTGTCATTAACCAAGGCAGGAGATAAGAGAAGAGGAGCAGATGGAGGAGGGAAGATTGTTCCAGTTATCTATTGAGTAGTGACACAAAACAACAATCATTTATCATTAGCTCTCATGGTAATAGGGGTTGACTGGCACCCGTCCCCACTCCCAGACTGAGCCGACAACTCCCAGATACTGGGCTTGGCTTAGACTGATCCCTTTCCACACTCTATTCCCTGTGCTTACACATCTGTTGTATCAAAGTGTAATGCAGAATGCCTCTTCCTCAGTGTCTTTGTTTTATCCACACATCCAGGAATCTTTTCTCTTAATCTTCACAGGGGTCCTATTACCTGTACCTATAGCTCAGGCCTCTGGCAGCTTTATGAGATAAAGTTTGTCATGTGATCGATTTTTTATACTCAGAGGAACCAGAGAATACATGCTAGCACTCATCTTGCGTAGAACTAAAAGTCAGGCATTAACAGGTATAAGCAAAAAGTGAATTTGTTGGCTCACATTACTGAAAATTCTAGGGTGTAGACCTACTTTAGGCATGGCTGGATCAAGGGAGGTAGATGTCTGGTTGGGCTCTTTTACCTGCCCATAATCCTGCCAACTGGGCCAATTGTCAAGCTAGGGCTGGGTCTGGAGCTCACAGACCCCTCAAGCCCGTTCAGAGACTGGGTTACAAACCCTTCACATGCCAGGCTGGGTCACCAGACTTCTCACATGCAGGTCACTGAGCTAGGTAACCAGGCAAAAGGTCTTTGGAGCCATAGGTCAGAGAACATGGCTGCGTGGGGTGTCTGCCTGGGGTAGTCAATGCCAGCCAAGGTTGCGGGCCACACACGTGCACTAACTCTACCCTCCCACACACAATTCGCTTACAAAGAATGCGCTGCACCACTCCCAACTGGACCTAAGGCAAGGAGGCCTGATTATTCTATTTTCCCAACAATGTCCTCAGGCCCTTCACTCATTGATGCTTCAGTTTCATATCCTTTTTCTCAGCTCTATTCTCAGGAGGTTCTTTCTGTGCAGTGGCAAAAAATGGCTGTAGTAGCTCCAGCTCATTCCTTTTAAGCTCAAGTCAAGCCAAAAAGAGCAAGCCTCTTATCTATAAGTGCCAGCAAAAGTCCTGAGAGTTGGTCTGATGGGGCCAGGAGGGTCGTTTGTTGGCCCCTGCACTATCTCTGAGGCCAAGGACCTGCAGCAGGGTCTTGTGCTGGAGGAAGAGACATGGGTCCTGGTGAGGGGGGTATTCACTATGGGTGGAGGCAATGCTCTGAGTCCTCCCACTGTCCCCCCAGGTAGAGCTCAGACAGCACCAGCACAGTACCTCGTACTTTACAGCCCTCAGGAAATACTTCTATGTTGCCCAAGAACATGGCAGCACTGAACCATGACCTAGGATTCTGAGTCAGAAGCTATGTCCTGGCTTTATGGGCAGTGTGGGTCCAAAGGGCTGAAGACACCTGCTGGCTGAGTCTAGATAATCTACCTGCCTGCAAGGCAACAGGCTCTTTTTGTTTTAGATGTTTAATTACTAACTCTCTAGGGAAGTATAGATGCGAGAAGACAAAAACCCCAAATGTGGGAAAGTTGAAGAGTCATGAAACCTTTTAAGGTTATTATAGCCTTAGTCCTTATGCAAGTATAGTTTCCAGTTCTTTTTCCTGGATGGAACCTAGAATCCCAATTTATTAATTTGTTCACTCATCTAATAAACTTTTTTTTTTTTTTGGTGGCTGGCCGGTAGGGGATCTGAACCCTTGTCCCAGTAAACATTTATTGAGCACCTACACTGGGCCAGACACTGTAGGTACAAAGGTGAATAAGGCCCAATCTTAGCTCCTGAGACGTTCACAGTCCAGAGTGTGGAGATGGACTAAACAAATGACCCTAGTGAATTTGATGACTTTGAATAATAAAGGCGTAAATGAAGAGCTTCAGAAAGGGGAAGCTGCCCCTTCCTTGTGGGGCTTGCTGGCTCATGGGCTCTGTAGAAGCCCTCTGAAATGCAGTTTTGGAGCACAGTGGGGCTGAAATGATCTCAATTCAAGCCTGGAGCACTGCCTTGTATTGCACGAGAGGGTAAAGTTGGCATAAACTTCATGGAGGGCAATTTGGCAATAGCTAGCAAGATTTTGTCACCATTTTCTCTTCTAGGACTGTTTCCTTGCACATGTAAGAAATCGCATCTTTACAAGATTTTACACTGTAGCATGGTTGGTAATAACTAAGACTGGAAGTAACAAAGATGGTGCAATCATACAAATGAACACTGTGCAACATAAAAACCAAAAGGAAACTCTTTATGTACTGCCCTGGAACATTCCCCAAGACATACTGGTAAGTGAAAAAGCACGTGTCTGAACTGTGTTATAATATGCTACCTTTTGTAGAAATAAAAAAAGGAAAAAAATATATACATGGTACTTGTCCGGTATAAACTAGCTCTGGAAGGAGACAAAAGAAACAGATAGTTCCTTTGGGAAGAGAAACTGGGTGTCCCAGGGAGGGAAACTTCACTGCGTTACTCTTTTTACCATTTGAATTTTTTTTTTGTTTTGGCGGCTGGCCAGTACAGGGAT
>NW_007726400.1:404439-405621 GCF_000696425.1 Galeopterus variegatus | reverse complement strand
GAACCCATGGCCTTGGTGTTATCAGCACCGCACTCTACCGAGTGAGCCATGGGCCGGCCCTGAATTTTGAATGTATAATCTATTTTTTCAAAAGCCCCCTTCCTTACTCTTCCTAGCTGGAGGGGGAGGCGGAGGGCAGTTTGTGTCTCAGGGAAGGTATGCTGGGCTGATTTCATCTCCATGATGCATTTACCTTCCACCAAAAAGTCCATCTTTGGGCATTTCTTTCTTCACATTGACTTGGCATGAACTTTTACTGTTATCAACAGCTACCTAAACTAATGTTAGATTTCATATCCTTTTTCCTCCTTATGAAAGGCTTTATGCTTTCATAAACCTCAGGGTTTGGTCTGTGTAAGGTTCGGGGTCTCAGACTTGACAGACACCAGACTGGTTCTAGCTGCTGGCAGCTGTGTGGACATTCCACCTCGCAGCCTATATTGCTTACCAGCTGTAGCTGTTTTCGGCTGTGTTTGCTCCTTGCTCTGGGGCTGTTCCAGTTGTCAGCTCTTCTTCCTGCTCCGGTGGGGAAAGTCCCATTTAAAACCATGTGCTTAAAACTGAAACCAGTGAGTAACGGTCAAGGTCACCACAAAGGTGGGTGTGACCACCACAAAGACGGGAGCCACACCCATCTCTGCTCCACCAACTGCAGGCTTCCAAGTGCCTCCTAAACCCTCACTGATGGACTCCTTCCTAGGAAGTTCAAGGCCAAAGTGGCTCCAGGAACCCAGTTCCTGGCAGTTTTGAAATCTAGGTTAACTTTCCCTCCAGAGAGGGATTTTTGTCCCCTGCCTCCCTTCTCCGCCATGCCTTTTCTTTTATGATTCACATTTTAAATTTAGCCAAGAGCATTTTTTAAAGGTGAAAAGAAGGCACCAGGTGATCCTCTGTTTTTCTCTCTCCAAAGAAGAGGGTTGAGAGGTATATCCCCCATTTCCCTTGGAAACCTTATGTTGGGGGTGGAGTGTGCCTTATCGGACAGGTGGGTAAAGCAAATGAGAGTAGCCACCCAGGGGTAAAGTCATAATGATGGGGGGAGGGCCCTGTAAGAGCTGGGGTGCCTATGTGCACCAGGCAGCTGCATTTCTGCTCCAGCCTACATTGGCACTTGGGATTTTTTGATGGAAGGAGGAAGCACGTGACATTTTTTTTTTTTTTTTTTTTTTTTTTTTTTTTTCC
>NW_007726400.1:394036-403307 GCF_000696425.1 Galeopterus variegatus | reverse complement strand
GAGCGCCGCCATGCTTCCCAAGCGGCGCACTATCCAGTGCGCCACCGGGCCGGCCCAGCACGTGACATTTTGACGTGAAATTCCATGCATATTTAAGACACTGTGAGTGTCCACATCTAGGGTGGGCCTCCTGTGTACACACTCAGGAAAAAGTCTGCACTCTTGCCAGCTATCTCTTGGCTGCCCCTCTGTCTGAAGCCTTGGTCTGTTGGGGTTGCTTCAGGGCAGCTGCATGCACTGTGACCTTCAGTGTGACCTTGTACCAGCCAGTCCCCATGCTCTGTGTAACCAAAGGCTGTTTGATCAATGCGGCCTCTCAAGAAAAGGCCAGTCCTGGATCTGAATGGTTTTAATATCTGTCTTGGTTGTTTTTACTATTTAGTCTGTGTCTCTACCTTTTAGCATTTGAAAATCATTGCTTATGCCTTTATTGATTACTTAGAGATTATCCCTCATTTACTGTTTTTGTTAACCTTTTTATTGAGACAAAATTCATATGCCACATAATTCATATGTTTGGAGTATCCAACTAATGGATTTTAGTATGTTCTAGAGTTGTGCAATTATCACCACAATAAATTTTAGAACATTTCCATCACCCCAAAGAGAAACCCTGCTAGCTGTGATTCACATTTTCCCCCTAGGGAAGAGTTCCCCACCCCTGGCAACCACTAATCTACTTTGTGTCTCTATAGATTTGCCTATTCTGGCTATTTCATATAAATGGAATCATGCAATATATAGCATTTTGTGTCTGTTCTTTTGCTTAGCATGGTGTTTTCAAGGTTCATCCATGTTGTTGCACGTATCAGTACTTCATTCCTTTTTATTGCCAAATAATATATATATATTTTTTCCTTTTTGTCTTTTTTCGTGACTGGCAACGGGATCGCAACCCTCAGTGTCGCGCCCGCACCGCAACCGGCAACGGGATCACAACCCTCGGTGTTGCGTCCCCACCGCGCTCAACCAGTGAGCTGACCGGTCTCCATATGGGATCCGGACCCTCGGCGGGAGTGCCACACTCTACTGAGTGCGCCACCAGGCCGGCCCAAATAATATTTTATCATATAGATATATCACATTTTGCTTATTCAACAGCTGATGGAAATTTGAGTTGTTTCCACTTTTTGGCTATTGTGAACAGTGCTGCTGTGAACATTTACATACTTTTTTTTATTGTGGTAAAATATACATAACAAAAATACCATTTTAACCTTTTTTGTTATTGTAGGATATTTTATGAAGTGAAGAAAATATTTTGCTTAAATTTAGAGAATTGTCTTTGTTTTATTTCCACTTTGTTTTGTTTTTAAAAATTTTTTGGTAATAAATTTTTTAAATTGTGGGAAAAGATACATGACATAAAATTTACTATTACAAGCAATTCTAAGTGTACAGTTCAGTGGCATTAAGTACATTCATGTCTGAGCAACCATCACCACCATCCAGCTCCAGAATTTTTTTCATCTTCCCCCACTGAAACTTTTTACCCACTAAACAATAACTCCCCAATACCCCACACCCCCCAACCCAGTCCCTTGCAACCACCATTGTACTTTGTCTTTGTAAATTTGCCTAGATAAGTACCACATATAAGTGGAATTGTACAATGTTTGTTCTTTTGTGACTGGCTTATTTACTTAGAATACAAGATTCATCCATGTTGTAGCATGTGTCAGAATTTCATTCCTTTTTAAGGCTGAATAATATTCCATTGTATATATGTACCACATTTGTTTATCCACTCATATGTACAAGTTTTCATTTCTCTTGGGAATATTCTTAGGGGTGGAACTGCTAGGCCATATGATAAGTCTATGATAAGTCTATGTTAGCATTTGAGAAACTGCTAAACTGTTTTCCAAAGTGATTGTACCATTTTCTCCACATCCTAGTCATCCTTTGTCGTCTGTCTTTTTTTTTTTTTTTTTCTGGGTGGCTGGCTGGTATTGGGATCCAATCCCTGACAGCACCATGCTCTAACCAAGAGAGCTAACTGGCCAGACCTGTTACCTGTTTTTTTGATTATAGTCATACTAGTGGGTATCTGCTATGGTTTGAATGTGTCCCCTCCAAAATTCATATGTTGGAAACTTAATGCCCAATGCAATGGTGTTGGGAGCTGGGGCCTTTTGGGAGGTGTTTAGGTCGTGAGGGCTTCACCCTCATGAATAGATAATTCTGGTATAAAAAGAGCTTGAAGGAGTGAGTTCTCTCTCTAGCTCTACTGCCATGTGAGGACATAGTATTGCTCCCCTCCAGAAGACTCAGAATTCAAGAAGTCATCTTGGAAGTAGAGAGACTGGAGCCTAACCTGCCGGCACTTTGATCTTGGACTTCCCAGCCTCGAGAACTGTGAGAAATAAATTTCTGTTCTTTATAAATTACTTGGTCTGTAGTATTTTGTTATAGCAGTACAAAACAGACTAAGACAGTATCCTATTGACTTTTGTAAACATTTGGAATAAATAGAAAAGCCAAATGAGAAAATGGGAAAATAAACAAATGAGAAAATAAAAGCCATCCATAATCTTCCTATTCTATCACCAGAAGTATCCATTTTTAATTTTTTGGTCTCATCTTCTTCAATTATGTGTGTGTGTGTGTGTGTGTGTGTGTTTGTGTGTGTGTGTGTGTATGGTATGTACTGTTTTGCAATTTTTTTTTTTTTTTTTGTCCTTTTTGAGACCGGTTGCACCGCGCTCAGCCAGTGAGCGCTGTGAGCGCACCGGTCATCCCTATATAGGATCCGAACCTGCGGCGGGAGCGCTACTGCGCTCCCAGCGCCGCACTCTCCTGAGTGTGCCACAGGCCGGCCCCTTTGCAATTTGTTTTTATTTAACAACATATGATGTTTTTGTGTGTCAATGCATAGTATTTTCCAACTATTCTACAATGCAATAATAGTGAATGTGCCATTTTTAGCTGTGCCCCTTCCTATTTGGAGAGAATCTCCCAATGTATGTGGTTTGATAGGAGGCAAGGTAGAAACTGAAAGGGAGCCAGACACTTTGCCAGTTGTAGCCAGGGTGCTGCCATGTGACCAGGCTTGGCCACTTCAGAGCTTTCCCCAGGTAGAAGGACCTGGAAGGACTGACCTATAGATGGCAGACAAATAGAGACTATTCTTAGCAGCAAAGGCAATGGAGTACAGAAAGCAGCTTTAAGTAAATTGACTGAGATCTGAGAGCTAGTAACTAACAAGCCTATCTGACTCCAGACCTTGAACTTTGAACAACCACCTAATTTAAGGCTTTCATGCAGGTGTCCTCTGCCTTTGACTGGCAGGAATTACAGAAGAAGCTAAGCTAGGGCACAGCTGGAGTGCTCCCCACCATCTCTGATGGAGATATCATTGTATTTTTGATATTATATGTTGACATAATGGTTGTTAAGACTAAGACAGAAGGCTTTAGAGAAATAATGTGAAATCAAGACTGGGGGCTAGCAACTTGATGAGCTGGCTCCCTGACCAACAAACAGGTCAGTCCTCCCACCCCCGCCCTACAGGCCAGTCCCTTCCCCCTGCTTGCCCCCTAGAAGTTAGAGCTGGTTCCTTCCTCTGCCCACATAGTAAGGCCACCAGGAGAGCCAGCGGCCCTAGGGGCAAACAGTCAGGACTTCCAGAGGACCTTTGGGAACTGTGTGCTACTCTTCCTTCATTATAATTTGCTTCCTTTTGAGCTGGGCCAGTTTTGGAATGGCTGGAAGCACAGCCCCTGCCGCAGAGATCAGAAAGGCGAGCTTTCCCCCACAGACGAGGAGATGGCTCCATCACAATGAAGTAAATTAGAGGGGTCCCAGCAGGCAGAATTGTTGCCAGAAAGAAAGGCCCACAGTTCAATGAAGCTAAAACTCAAGCTATGATTTTGGGTAGATGTTCTCCAACTTTTGACTGGCTTAAACATGGCAGTCTAAGCCAGTGGTTGGCAAATGATGGCCTGCAGGCCAAATCTGGCTGCCGCCTGTTTTTATAGGACTTGCAAGGTTAGAATGGTTTTTACATTTTAAACGGTTGAAAAAAAAAATCAAAGGAAGAATTACATTGCAGGACTTGTGAAAATTATACATTTAAATTCAAATTGCAGTGTTCGTAAATAAAATTTTATTGGAACATAGCCATACTTTGTCATTTACATATTGTCCATGGCTGTTTTTGCCCTTCAACAGCAGAGTCGAATACTTGCAACAGAGGTTTCATGATCTGCAGAGCCTGTTTGCTATCTGCCCCTTTGCAAAGAAAGGCTGCCAACGCTATATATATATATATATACACATATATATATATATATAGCTATATATATATATAAATATATATATATATTTATTTATTTATTTGTTTATTTGTTCTTTTACTGCATATATTTATTGTGTACAACATGATGCTTTGAAATATGTATATATTGTGAAATGGCTCAATTGAGCTAATAAATATATGAATTATTTCACATACTTATCACTTTTTGTGATGAGTTATGTTATCTTTTCATGCCATCTTACAATAGTGTTGCAAACACCTGACGGGTGGAGAGGGACACTAGGAAGTCCCATTGCTCAAAGCTAGGCTTGGTAATGGTTCTCTGAGTGACTTATTGAATGTTTATTCTGTCCAAGACAGGTGTCAGATTTCAGCTGCCTTTCCAAGTTTTTGAATAAAACCATTATGTCCAGGTCATTTAGAGTAGAACTTAGAGGACCTTGAGAACTCCTTTGCCTGTGCGCTCACAGGAACGTAGAATTATCTTCTGTTTTTTTTTTTTTTTTTTAAAGATGACCAGTAAGGGGATCTTAACCCTTGACTTGGTGTTGTCAGCACGACACTCTCTCAAGTGAGCTAACCTGCCATCCCTATATAGGGATCTGAATCCATGGCCTTGGTTTTATCAGCACCACACTCTCCCAAGTGAGCCACAGGCTGGCCCAGGAACGTAGAATTATCTTCTGAGGAGAATCNTCTTAACCCTTGACTTGGTGTTGTTAGCACCACACTCTCTCAAGTGAGCTAACCTGCCATCCCTATATAGGGATCTGAATCCATGGCCTTGGTGTTATCAGCACCTCACTCTCCCAAGTGAGCCACAGGCTGGCCCAGGAACGTAGAATTATCTTCTGAGGAGAATCCTGGCCCATCAAGCATGTACTGCTTGGAAGTCCTAGGCTCAGTCCCCTTAATGGCATGTGCTTCCTTCTACACAGCCCAACTTCAGAGAAATGTGGCAGTAGGCCACATTTCCTTCAGCCTAACTACCCATTCCCTGTGTTCTCCAAACCACCACCACCACCATCACCACCACCACCTTTACTACCCCCATCATGCCATCACCACCACTGCCATCCTCACCCCCTTTACTACCACTGTCACCACAATCACCACCAAGATCACCTTGCAACTCCATTTGTCTATAAGAGACTTAAATGAAGGATTGGAGTAACTAAATAACTGAAGAGAATTAACATTGGTCATTTCCTGGTATAGCCAAGGGAATCCCATGGGTCTGAAGGAGGCCAAAGAAGCTCTACCAGGAACTTCTCTGCAGGCTTGCAGGTGTGTCTTCAACTCAGTAAACTAGAGGACTGCGTGGACTGACTCTGTGGCATGAATATACTCTGACATGCATGGGAACTTCTTTTTTTTTTTTAATTCATCAAACTTTATTCTGACAGTGTAGTTTATCTTTTACTTCATTTCTAGGGTTCGATGTTACACAAAATGCTTATCAAACATTTATATAGGGCTTACTATGAGCCACACAATCCTGTAGTTGCTTTACAAATATTAATTTCTGTAGCAATCAACCTATGACAAACTTATGAGGAAGCTATTACAGGTATACAACCTGTTTTCCAAAACCCTTAGGTCAGGCGAGTTTCAGAATTCAGGCATTGTACTTTTGAAAAGTAAACAGTTTTAGAACTCATCCCAGTGGGCTGAGGCAGCGGCTTGTCAAAGACGGGTGTGCTGGAATATTCTAAGTGGAACAAGTAAAGACCATAAGTATCCTCAATTCCATGCAGGTCAGGTTTTGTCATCAAATTGTCACAGTCGAGTCAGGTTTGGGGATTTCAGAAATGCTGAAGGGATATTATTCCCATTTTGTAGATGAGGAAACTGAAGCACAGAGAAATTATCCAACTTAACCAAGGTCACTTCAAGTGTTGGAGGTGGATATCTTTGAACCCAGACATCCTGACTCCTAAACTCCCCGCTTTCGCTGCTTCAGCATGCTGAGCTTCATCTGCACAAACACATTCACAGCATGTGTAAAGTGCAGTCACCCAAAGCACTGCAAAGAATTCGGAGCTGATGACAGTCCTGTGCAAGATCCCAGTGCGCCCCATGCTGGAGCGTGGTGTTGGGGTCTAATGGTAGCTCGGCCTGAGGAAGTGTGACTCTAGATGATGCATTTGCACTCTTTGTCTAAATTTTAGAAGTGAGTCCATACTAATGATGAGAAGAGGGGACGCAGTCCAGAAATATTGGGGAAATAGATGTTCCGTGGCTTGGCCATTTGGGACACGTAATGAATCAGTCTAGGATGGCTCTGGTTTCTGTCTTGGGTGGCAGTTAGATGAAAAAATGCATAGGGCGAGGTATGCAGGAAGGGACGCGGAGCTTGCATGCCCTCCCCAGGCGCCCCAACTTCCAGGAACCTCCACGTGTTCAGGTATCTGGAAACTCAGAATTTGTTTCTTAGTGTGTTAATCAATGGACTGAACTACAAGCTCTGTTTCACCATGTAAGGGCTCAGTTAAATTCTTATCCCAGAATTTTCCTCTGGTTTCACTTTTTGAGTTACTAATAAATCACACACACAAGTCATCTTCATAAGAAACTCCAGAATAGAGGCGGTTCCTTCCCCCACTCCCTGCCGTCTTAGTACCAAGAAGAGTTGTACTTCTTTGGATTCAGGAGTTTACCTTTTTCTCATACATGTTGTGAATTGCATAACTAATCAGATATTCCTTTTCACACAGGCTTCTGGAAAGCTTGGAGCCAAATGTATGGCCCAGCTCTGGCAAGTGTTGAGTTCTTCCAGCTCTGAATTTTTTTTTTTGAGGCTGGCCTGTATGGGTATCCGAACCCATGACTTTGGTGTTATAAGACTGCTCTAATCAACTGAGCTAACCAGACATCCTTTAAGCTCTGAATTTTTTTTTTTTTTTTTTAAAAGATGACCGGTAAGGAGATCTTAACCCTTGACTTGGTGTTGTCAGCACCATGCTCACCCAGTGAGCTAACCGGCCATCCCTATATGAGATCCGAACCTGTGGCCTTCGTGTTATCAGCACCGCACTCTCCCGAGTGAGCCACAGGCCGGCCCCTGAATTTTTGAGCCCCTTTCCTGGCTTGACTTTGTCTCTAGCTTGCTTTTGCCTCATTTTAATTTCTGCCTCGTTATGCACTCCCAAACCATCTTAAGCCCTTTCTAGAAGAAGACGGAAGTTAGAAGGGCAGATGTATATTGAATAACCTCCCCTCATAAATTGAAGAGATTGTGCTAAAAACTATGTGAGAGATCTCTGGATACTGTACACTGAAATTAAGTTTGTTTGAATGAATACATGGCTCCAATCTCCTGACAATAATTGTTGCTTTATCTCTGCAGTTATAGCAGTGGAAGCATTCATTTATTAAACAAATATGCAGTAAGTACCTACTGTGTGCCAGTCACTGTTCTCAGTGTTGGGGAAACAGTGATGAGAAAAAGTAAAAAATCCCTGCCCTCATTTTTTTTTTCTTCTTTTTTTTTTTTGTGGCTGGCCACAGGGATGGAACCCTGGACCTTGGTGTTATCAGTACCATGCTCTAACCAGCTGAACTAACCAGTTACCCCCTGCCTCCATCAAGCTTGCATTCTAGTGAGTGGCTTGATGGAATATTCTCTGAAAATGGAATTCTGTCAAAACCACTTAACCTCGCTGGTCTGCAATTTCCTCATCTGAAAATTGGGGATGATGTGTAGTACTATATGAAGAGTAAATAAAATATGTAAATGTCATTAAATGAGACCTACATAATGGGAGGCAGTATAGTCCTTATGTGCTTGGTCTCTGGTGTTTGATTCCTGTGCATGTGGCCTTGCTTAACAAATTGCTTAACTTCTCTTTGCCTCAGTGTCCTAATTTTTAAAATTGGGATAATAATGACACCTCTCTCACAGGATTCTGAGGACTAAAAAGGTTAATAAATGGAAAAACTGGCACACAGTTAGCACCCAATAAATTAACTATTCTCAGTGACATCAAAGTGCCTAGTCCTGTGTCTCTATCTTTCCTTCCCCTAACTCTATAGCAAACATTTATATAATCATCCAACCAGGACTCTGAGAAGTCTTGAAAATTAGTAATAATTAAGTCACATTGCCAATACCAGGTGTAAAAGGCAGTGTTGGAAGGCAGGGTGGGGTGGCATGAAAGGTAGCTAGAGGGCTGGCTGGTTAGCTCAATCAGTTAGAGTGCAGTGTTTTAACACCAAGGTCACAGGGTTTGGATCCCTGTACCAACCAGAGCCATCTACAATGAAAAACTTCTGGGTATGGTGGCTATCTGTCTAGATCATTCTTGTTACCAAAGATAACAAAGATACTTAACTAGTTTTTCTTTGCCACCCTTTTTGCACATCAGAAATGTCATCAGTAAGAACTGCTGCTCCCTGGGTAGATTTTGTTATCAAGGAAGGCATTTCAGAGGCTGGTTTAAAGTGCACTTCCAAATGTGCTGCTACATGCCCTGTTTTACTGGAGAAAGCATTAATATGCTCTTGAAAAAAAATCATTTTTCTCTTTTCTCAAAGGCATTTTTTAAAAAAAGCATGATGGATCCTTTTGATGAGAAGACTGCTGAAGAGCAGTAAATGAGAGAGAGAGCATCTTTACCCTGTGGGCTGGCACAAGGAAGGTTGAGATAATCCTTTGTGTGGGTGAAGCCTAGCCCACAAACTCGGGTGCACAAGAAACGTAATTTTCTGTATTTAAAAACAAAAACCAAAAAACCCCCCCACTCAACCCAATTCTCGGTCAATTGTTGGGGTTTGTGTGATTTGGATCGCCCATGCAGACCCCCCCCCCCCCCGGGCAGGGATTGGGGTGAGGAGGGGATCGGTCCTTGCTGATGTCTGTGGGGCTGGTGCCCATGGAGATGGACATTGCTCTCTTGGTCCATGAGGGTTGCTGCTGTGTCGTGGCTTCTAACTGAGGGCCTCCACTGCCTGGTTCTTATTGCAGCTTCTTCTGCACTGGAGAAATTTGGCTGCTCCTCCTCCCACATC